>NC_051178.1:220523184-220620511 GCF_013339695.2 Rhipicephalus sanguineus
CCGCATGCCCGGAAGAGGATCTCGGAACAGCATCCTAGGCGGCACCGTGGGAGGCACTTCGGGTGGCTTCCTTTCGGTTATATCCGCATGTTTGTCAGCATCGGAAAGACGGTCCAGGCATTCGTTTCGAACATTCTGTGGCTTCGGGAAAACTGAAAAATGCTTTTCTTCAGCGAAATTCTCCCCGTTAGCAACGGGGCGCTCCCTTTCTATTTTTCCATCGATGCTCATTGGCTCTGGAGGTGGTATAGGTGGCTCTGCTACATTTTCTGGCTCACTTAGCACGAGGTGGCCATCTGCGCATCCGGTTTGCGCTTGAAGTCCTGGATGTGGCTCCGACGAGTCTGAGAAAACGTTGCTTATGGCCATGCGCTCGTCCGCCTTCTGAATAGGTAGCGTGTGAAGAGGAGCCGGCACGTCCATGTCCCGAAGGGCAGATGATCTCGGGGCCCGCGTTGTCAACTTCCGTGGATGGAATCTAGTTTCAACTTCTCGTAACAATGGTCTGGTGTCGGACACCAGCGCAGTGCCACAGTACTGCTTGAGTCCAGAGTTTGTACTAGGAGAGGTTGGGACGCTCTCTGTTGAGCTGCACTGCACAGTTGCAGCCTCGAGGTGGTGCCCCTCCTGAGCTCCATCCTGTAGCGGTCAGGTTGGACTGGGTGGTGGCAGCGAGGTCGCAGTCAATCCGCCCAAAAGCAGTGATGAGCCGGATGCTACACTCCGCCCAGGTTTGCTGTCTCACGCCTTCGTATCTGTGCCACGCCGCGGCATCATTTCGAAGGCGGTCGATGGCCACCCGCCATTTCTGTTGGTCCGTCTGTAGCGAGGCCGGCAGTCGGGTGAAGAACAACTTTATTGCCGTTTGGTTAGAGCTATCTAAAGAGAAGAAGCGTGACGTAACATGTCACGTGATTACAGGTGTTAGGTGACGGCTGCACACCCAGCCGTGCTACATCTTCCTTCAATTGGGAAACAAATTAATTATGCATTTCCGGCTGCGGGTATCGGCAGGGCTGGCTGCGAGTTCCGGTGCTTCGGCGTGGCTCTTGAGGAAAGTGTTCTTCTCTGGGGCCATCGTCGCTGTGCGTCGTCCTCTCCCTCAGGTGTTCTCTTGTGCGCCTGAATTCTCGACCATCTTCTGTTCTTATGATTGCTGACCGGGGCGTGTTTGCTGGCCTCAGAAGAATCGCAGGCGACCACGTTCGCTGGAGGGTGTCGCATGTGGACACTGGCTGGCCTGGAGAAAGGGGCGGTAGATCGTTCGTTCCACGGTTGTAATACACCTTCTGTCTTTGACGGATCTCCTGGAGCCTGCTGTGAACGGCTTTGCTTGGAACTGCCTCTGGTTCCAGGTGGCTGGTTGGTACAGGCAATAGGGTCCTGGTCTGCCGTCCCATGAGTCTCTGCACAGGGGACCTAAGAACATCATCTCTGGGGATGTTGCGCCATTCTAGCAACGCCATATAAAACCGTAGTAGAACAGCGCCGGCGCAAAACAACAGACCAGACGAGGAGAAGGACACGTAACACAAGGCGCTTGTGTTACGTGTCCTTCTCCTCGTCTGGTCTGTTGTTTTCGCCGGCGCTGTTCTACTACGATTATGAACCAACTAGCCCAAAAGTACATTTTGACAAGGCCATATAAAAATCAACCCTGCTGCGTGAACATTTCTTTAGAAGCTTTTTTGCCTCTTGTACGGCTCTTTCAGTCATACCATTGGAGCGGGGATGATAACGGCTTGTCGTAATATGGGTAACGCCTAGTTGTTGCAGGAACTCTTTGAAAAGCTGGCTATTGAATTGCGGGCCGTTATCACTGCAGAGCTGCAACGGTAAGTCATGTGTAGCGAACAATTCTGTGCACCATAATGTCAGAGCACTAGCAGTGCTCCGCCGGAGTTCACGGATTTCAAAAAAGAAAGAATAGTAGTCCACTATTATGGCGAATTCCCGGCCCTCATGGAAAAGCAGGTCCATGCCAACAAATTCCCAGGGAAGCTTTGGGATGTCGTGGCTATGAAGAGGCATTTTGGCATTCCGTGGTTGATACTTCTGACAGACCCTGCAGTTTTTGCAAAATTGCTCTATCTCGCGCGACATATTTGGCCGGTACATGATGTCTCTAGTTCGCGCCTTCACCTTTTCAACTCCCGGGTGCGTAGCATGAAGCAGCAACATAATTCCGTGTTTCTGTGAAGTTGGTATAACTACCTTGTTGCTGCGAAAAACAAGACCAACCTGTGTGTGCAGTTCCTCTTTGTAGGACCAGTACTGACGAACACTTTCGGGCACCTCGCTCTTTTCAGGCCAGCTTGTTTCGGCGTAACCTCGAAGCTTGACCAGGGCAGGCTCGTCATTCGTTGCCGCACGAAGATCCCTCAGGCGCTGCTGCGAAGCTGAAATGTATTCAAGCACATTCACGTGAAATTGCTCCGTTTCTTCTTGCATGAGCTGTTTGCTGGGAAACCTAGATAAGGCGTCAGCTAGAAAAAGCTCTTTCCCTGGCTTGTAGATCAAGTTAATGTGATATCGCTGCAAAGTCAAACGCATGCGCTGCGGGCGAAGTGGACATTGATGAAGTGGTTTGCTGAATATCGGCACCAACGGGCGGTGATCGGTCTCAAAAAGCACAGTTTCTTGGCCGAAGATATAGTCATGGAACTTGACGCAACCATGCACAATGGCTAATGTTTCCTTTTCAATTTGAGCGTAGCGCTGCTGTGCCTCTGTTAGTGAACGTGACGAGAATGCGACGGGACGGCCGTCTTAAATAAGCACAGCGCGAACGCCCATTTGGCTGGCATCAACTGACAGGATGACTGGCTTATTTGCGTCGAAGAAAGCAAGAACTGGTGCATTTGCTAAGCTTGCACGCAACGTTTCATAACCCTGTTGCTGAGCGTCAGTCCAAACCCACGCAATGTCCTTGTGCAACAATTTTCTTAGGGGGGCAGTCACGTCGGACATGTTAGGAATGAAACGTTGTACATAATTCATCATGCCTAAAAGACTTGGAGTTCCTTACAATTCTTTGGCTCTTCCATTTCCAGTATGTGCTTCACTCGACCTGGGTCCAGGCGGAGGCCTTCAGTGCTAAGAATGTGCCCGAGGTAGCGGACTTCAGGCTGCAAAAAAGTGCATTTCTTTAGATTAAGCTTGAGGTTGTTTTCGCGACAGCGTAACAAAAGTGACAGGTTGTGGTCGTGCTCCTCTTTTGTGCGGCCCCAAAGCAGTATGTCGTCCATTATCACGACTACGCACGGCAAGCCTTCCAGAATGCGATGCATAGCTGCTTGAAAGATTTCTGGAGCTGACGCGATGCCGAAGGGCATTCGAAGAAACCGATAGCGTCCATACGGCGTGCTCATCGTGCAGAGTTTTGAGCTTGATTCTGTTAGCTTATTTGCCAGAAACCTGACGCTGCGTCAAGTGTTGAGAAGTACCTTGCACCAGATATCTGTCAGGCTGCGTCTTCTAGGGTCGGCATTGGGTAATGTTCCCGCAGCAGCACTTTGTTTAGCGCCGTAGGATCCAGGTAAATTCTAACCTTGTCCTTCTTAACGACTGTAACCATATGGCTAGACCACTCGGTTGGCTCCGTTAACTTTGTTATGACGCCTTGGGTTTCCATGCGCTGCAGCTCGGCCTTGACCTTGTCCTGAAGAGCCACGGGGACTCTCCTCGCTGGAACGACGACGCCCACTGCGCCTGGCTTGAGCTTCATGTCGTACTCGAAGTCTTTTAGCTGCCCGAGTCTTTCGAAGACGTCCCCAAAAGGTTGCACTGGTGGGTACAGTTCTTGCTGTGTCTCGCATACGGTAGCTGAAGCCAAGACTTTCAGCTGCTGCACCACTCAAAGTGGCAGGGACGTCTTGTTCGACAATAAAAAACATTTGTTCTTTGGTTCTGGCATTGGCCGAAAGTGTCAAGTGAACTTGAGCATGCGCGGCTGTTGTGTGCCCAAAAAATGCTGTGAGCTTAACATTGCAAGCTTGCTGAGTTTTATCTGGCAGTTTTGCAACATCGCTTCTTGAGATGACACAACAGTTGGCGCCAGTATCTAGCTTGCATGTGACGGGATGGCCCTCAATGTACACAGTTGCGCTCCAATCATCGGTGGCGATTGCACCGACAGTCAACGTTTGGAAAAAAAAAATCAGTGTCTTCTGCTTGTAGCTCTCGCATTTGTTGGCTGACGTTCCGCGGTGACCTGCATACTCTAGCGAAATGGTTCAGCCGTCCGCACTTTCGGCAGGTTTTTCCTCTTGCTGGACACATGTCACTGCGATGCATTTGACCCCCACATTTGTAGCAAACATTTTTTTCTCTTGCGACTGCGTTTACAAAGGTGCCTTCACTGGATCCTGTAGCTCCACTTATCTCTCGAAAATGCTCTTTGCCTTGTTCATGCGCACGGCATATGTCGACAGTCTTTTCCTACGTCGGGTTTTCGGCTATCAGTCTTTGCTGCAGGCTCTTATCCGTTGTGCCCAAAATTATTCGCCTGCGCAACATGCGGTCTTCAAGATTCCCAAATTCACAGTTCTTCGCTAACACACGCTGTTCTGTTAGCCACTCGTTAAACGTCTCGCCTGCCTTTCGGTTTCTTGAACCAAATAGAAATTCTTGAAATGTTAAGTTGGTTGCGGGCCTGTAGTGCTCCTCAAATTTCTTAATTAGAACTTGAACATCAGTTCTGTCTTCCGCCTCCTCGAACTTGAAGGTACTGTATGCCTTTCGAGCTTCTTCGCCTATGGTGACTAGCAACGTGGCTGCTTGAACATCCTTTGGCTGATGGTTCAATTTTGTAGCGGTGGAAAAGAGCAGAAACTCACTTTTCCAAGTTTTCCAGGCAACCCAAGGGTCCTGTGACGCCTCCATGGGCTTCGGGGGCGGTAGTAATGCGGACGCCATCGACGCATCCGCTGGGTTTCGCTGCCACCATGTAGCGAGGCCGGCAGTCGGGTGATGAACAACTTTATTGCCGTTTGGTTAGAGCTATCTAAAGAGAAGAAGCGTGACGTAACATGTCACGTGATTACAGGTGTTAGGTGAAGGCTGCACACCCAGCCGTGCTACACCGTCTAGGCCTCGCGAGCTCCGAGGGCGTTGATGGTGGCCACCTACTTGTCGGCGTCGTTCTGGAAGCCGTGGAACTCCGGTAATTCGCCGAAAGCCGGCGATGGTGTGACGCCAGGCGAAAATCCGGAGTATGTCGACGCCCAGCAGCCCATTTGGGTTGAGAGTTGCGTGAGAGTACGCCGCGACTCTCTGCGGTTCTCGGGTGAGTCGGCCTAAAGGTCTTCTGAGGCGGCTACATCCAACATGGCGCTGATAGCACTCAAAGCCGGCAAGATGACCGGAAAAAGCGCAGAGCTCGACGCCGTCATAGCGTTGACCGTGACGCGGAGTCGCGCGACGGTACGGAAAAGCTCGGCGGCGCTTTCGGGCGATCCGCACTCGGAGATACTGGTGACGTCGGAGGGGTAAGAGCTTATCAGTGTACTCACTGAGGCAGTATCCTTGTCCGAGGGAGCTTGGGCGGCATCCCTAAGCGGCTCAAGTGGCAATGAAGTACTGAGCGAGACGTTCTCGCAACGGGAAGCGTGAGCGGCATTCCCGGGGAACAGTAGGCCGTGCAGTGTCTTGGAGGCGCCAAGGTAAGCGTGCCCTTGAGCCACCCAGGAGGCCTGGACGCCGTCCTTGGATGGTTTGATGGGTAGCTGTAGCAGCGGTCAGGCCGTGGTGTCCATAAGCGAGGAAGCGTGGACGCGTTCCTAGAATGGAGAGACCCGCGCTGCCGACGTCCCGCGGTGACAGGTGGCTTCAGCCTTACGGTTCAGTTTTTGTAGACTGCGCCATTGTGAGGAATGAGGCACAGAGACAGCACCCGTTCCTGGGCCAGCTGTTCTATCCTCTGACCTCTTCTTCCTCTGCCTGTACCCGCTAGCTGTCCCCGCGCGCCAGAGCCCCGGTGTCGATCTTCATCCTCACTCACAATATATATATATATATATATATATATATATATATATATATATATATATATATATATATATATATATATATATATATGTATAATATGATGCGTTTGTTTTTAGACAATAAATGTTTTTTATACAAAAATCTTTGTATTACAGTCAGGCTCCTCTCGTTCTCGCACGTAACTCTATGTCGGGGTGGAAATAATTTCCCGCAGCGAAAATGCCGTGGACGCGACTAATTAACAAAAATTCGTTATTAACTTTGTAATTATTGACTTGAGTGCAGTTCCTTATGTTAGGAAGTGTTAGTGCAGGATAATTCACGACACCCATCTTTAAAAATCACAAAAGCTGCACGTAGTTGGAGATATTCAGCATCGAATTTCAACGGCGAAATCGAAATTGATGGGGCCCGGCGCGCACAAACAGCTGCGGAACACCGGGTCGACACTTGACAAGGATGCGACGAATTTTGAATGAAGGCGCGCTGAAGCAGAATCTGGTCAGAAAAATCGGCAAGCATTCTGTGGCGCGATTTTGTACGTGTTCTTAAAACAAACGGAGGCGGTCTGTTCTTTCCAGCGTCACGCGATTGGTCAATGTAGGGCCGTGACGTCTGTCTCGGTTCACATTACTCATTCGCGTGCGGCTGGATAGAACGGACTGCCTCCGTTCGTTTTAAGAATGCGTACAAAATCGCGCCATTGAAATACACGAGGAGATAGAATAATGTTTGCGTGGAATGGGTGATGCTTATCTGTTTATTTCTTAAACTATAAAGAGGCGCCAAAAACTATTGGGCCTGTCTGCAAGAAAAAGCGCCCCAGTGGCTGCCCCTGAGTTTTATGCTTCCCAGACAAAGGAAAGGTTAATGTCGCAGTTTTCTTGCGCACAGTTTCAAAGAAACTAGTAGGCGCCAAACACTACGCCCGAGAGTTAGGGTGACGCGCGGGCACAGTGATATGACTTGCACCTTTTCACGAAAACATACGGCTGCGGCGCGCCTTCATTAAAATTTCGTCATTCCCATGTGACGGGTAGTTCCGGTCTGGCGTAGCAGAACGGTCGCGCTTCTTGCACGCCTTGCGCGATCAGTTTCGATTTCACCCTTTACATTCGACGACGAATATCTCGAACAACGTGCAACTTTTGGGATTTCTAAAAAAATAGGTATGCCATAAGTTGGCACGCACTACAACTTTGTAATATAAACACTTGCCCTCAAGCCAATAAGTAAAAAGTGAATGAGCGAGTTTTAGTTAACCAGTCGCAACAGTGCCCATTTAACTGTGGCAAAGTATTTTCCTCTCGACATAAAGTTCGTGTGCGAAAACTAGAGGAGCCTCACTGTCATAGGATTTTAGGAGCTTGCTCCTTTTGCTGGGGAGTTGTCTCTCGTCCCTCCTGCCGTGTACACTAGTTCTCATTGCTCCCGCTAGAGGCGCAGCTCGTTCTCAACTGCTGGATGCTGGATGACAGAGATTCGCGAAAAGAAGAAGGCCGCGCCTAGGATATTTTGGAGCCACCTAAAAGCGCTGGGTAGGAAGTCTGTCACAATGCAACAACATATGGTAGATGAAGGAGGAAATCAATTGGAAGGGTATGAAGCGCTAGGTTACATCCGAAAGATAACAGCCGATTCGTTTAAAAAGGTCGCCCAGGAGATTCCCCCAGTGAGTAAAAGTGCGCAAAGGAGTGCAACCGACGAAGATGTAGTACTAGAGAATTTCAATTGGAAGAAAGCCGAAGGAAAAATTCCTAGGCGCACTACACCGGGCTTAGATGGGGTTCCCGTCAGCCTCATTAACGAACTCGGACATAACACTAAAGAAGCACTGCTGAAAGCCGTAGAAAAGTGCTTACAGGAGAGCGAAATACCAGACAGTTGGCGAAAAAGTAGAATGAACTTAATCTATAAAGGCAGGGGAGAAAAGGATAACATTCGCTCGTATAGACCGCTAACCATTACATCGGTGCTATACAGGTTGGCGATGCAGGCAGTAAAATTAAAAATAGAAGCGTGGGTAGAACAAAATGATATTTTGGGAGAACTTCAGAATGGATTTCGAATCGACAGGCGGTTAGACGATAATGTGTTTGTTCTTACCCAGTGTATAGAGATATCGAAAATAGAAAACAGGCCCTTATACGTAGCTTATCTAGATATTACCGGGGCGTATGACAACGTTAATCAGGAAATTTTGTGGGATATACTGAAAGAAGTGGGCATAGGTGACGACTGTATACAGCTTTTGAGGGAAATATACCGAGAAAATACAGTTTGTATAGAATGGGAAGGAATAAGTAGCAAGGACAGCGTTGAAATCAGCAAGGGGCTGAGACAGTGATGTCCTTTGTCCCCGCTGTTATTCATGCTGTACATGGTGAGGATGGAAAAAGCGCTAGAAGGCAGCAACATTGGATTTAATTTGTCACACAAACAGGTCGGCACGATGGTTGAGCAGAAGCTTCCAGGTCTATTTTATGCTGATGATATTGTCTTATTTGCGGACAGTCAAGATGATATACAGCGACTGGCAGATATATGCGGAAGGGAATGTGAGGCTTTAGGACTAGGATTTAGTGCAACAAAATGTGGATTGATGGTATTCAATGATCACGAAGACCATGCGGTCTTTATACAGGGCCAAAAAATACCGAGGGTAAGCGAGTACAAGTACCTCGGAGTATGGGTAAATGAGGGGGATAGATATATGGAGGTACAAGAGAAAGCATCGGTAGCAAAGGGAAAGAGGAATGCTGCCATTATGAAGCACATAGCTTTATGGGGGTACAATAGGTACGAGGTGCTTCGAGGGCTGTGGAAGGGTGTGATGGTCCCGGGGCTTACATTTGGGAACTCAGTGGTGTGCATGAAGTCAGAAATACAATCAGGAATGGATGTAAATCAAAGGACGGTGGGCCGCCTCGCGTTGGGCGCTCACGGGAAGACGACAAATGAGGCTGTAAAGGGTGATATGGGATGGACAGGCATTGAAGTGCGGGAAGCTCAGAGCAAAATGAGATTCGAAGAGAGGCTGAGGAAAATGAAGAACAGTAGATGGGCAGAGAAGGTTTTCAGGTATTTGTATAGAAAAAGCGTTGACACGCAGTGGAGAAAAAGAACTAGGAGGCTCACCAGTAAATATACGGCTAGCAGTGTGGGCGATATGGCAACAAGGAGCATTAAGCGGAAGGTCAGAGAGGCGGAGAGGACTTATTGGATGGCAGCGCGATGGAAAAGAAGCCGGCTCTGAGTAACTACCGAAAGGGAAAAAACGAAATAAGGAGGGAAAGGTTTTATGATAATTCAAGGGGAAGCGCTTTACTGTTTGAAGCAAGGTCGGGCTGCCTTAGAACGCGTAGTTATAAAGCGAGATTCAGTAACGAAGAAGAACAATGTACATGCTGCGGAGGAACTAAGGAAACGATAGAACATGTACTGATTGAATGTGGCGATATTCACCCAGGTATACGTGTGGGCACGAGTCTACATGAAGCCTTGGGTTTTAGGGACAACAATGGAAAGCTGAACACGTCCGCGATAGAAATAAGTAAGAGGCGGTTAGAGTATTGGTGGCAGAAAAGTAGAGATAAAGAACAAAAATAAATAATGGGGGGAAAAATAGGGTCATTCTGCCTTAAGAGGCAGAGATATAGGCCGTGAATTTATATTTTTTTGGTATAATAACATAGATTTAATCAATGTAAATAAGGTATCAGGCCAACATAAAACAAGGAAGCTTTTTTTTTTCTTCGAGCCTGGTGGCAGACATGTCACCGCCCCGTTACAAAGGGGACGCTCATAGCATCCATCCATCCATCCCATGCTCTCGCCTTGAGAGGCGCGACGCGTTAGTGGTAAAAACGATGATGATGATTGTGAGTGATGATGATGCCGCTACATGTGCCCTCGGCACGTGCTCTAGTTTGATAGGAGACCACTAGAGGGTCGCGCCTTAAGCGCTCGCTCTTGGCGCGCTTTCTTTCTCTTTCGCCGGACATCGCTCAGTGCACTTCGCTACCGCTACTCGTCATGAACACCGAAGAAGCCAAGGCAGCAGCGCCGAGGGCTCGCAAATGAGCAGCAGAGCGAGCTCGCCGCCAAGACCTTGCGGTGAGCGCTCGCGAGGCCGTAGAGAGACGCCAGCGCCGGCAGCACAAGCCCTTATACTAAAAGGAAAACGCTTCCCCGAGCTTATGTGGTCCGTAATTAAGCTCGTCAGCAAAATGTATATACTGCATCCATATGTAAATTTGTGTATATATTGCGTCGATATATAAATTATAAACATTGTGTATATATCTGTATATACAATCACACCACAACAACTCTCGTGTCACTTCTTTATATGTTGATGATTGAGCAGACGTACAGAGGATTCGCGGTTTGCCGGATTTAACCTCTGGAGCAAGCTCCTTCATCATCATTCACTTAGTGGATATGCTGTGACTTTTTAAATGCGAAACATTTCTTAGCGAACTTCTGCGGGTTTGAGCCTATCTATCTATCTATCTATCTATCTATCTATCTATCTATCTATCTATCTATCTATCTATCTATCTATCTATCTATCTATCTATCTATCTATCTATCTATCTATCTATCTATCTATCTATCTATCTATCTATCTATCTAGCCGCCTACGACTTTGTGCTCTCCTGGCCGTTTCGTTAATCGAATGTATGCCAAGATTGGTATGGAATAACATGACCGTATTACGAACGTAAATGACAGGCCATAACATGAAAATCATGACATGCATGTCATGAACAGCGTGATTTACATTCCACGGCCTTGGGGCTCTTGTAGCCATTCCGTTAGTTTCATATATACCAAAACTGGTATGACGTTACAAGAGTTCATGGCGGACATAATGACAGGTCCTAACGTGCAAATCATGACACGCATGTCATGTGCGGCATGATTTACATGACATGGTCTCGGGGCGCTCGCGGCCGTTTAAATGAATGGATATATACGAAAACTGGTATGACGAGACATTTCGACATGACGAACATAACTGACACGTGGTAACATGCAAATCATGACACGCGTGTCATGCACGTCATGATTTACATGCCACGCTCATGACGCAATCGCGGCCGTTTCGCTAGGTTGATATACATCAAAATTGGCATTGCGTGATGTGATTGTATGAAGAACATGAATAACAGGTGATAACATGAAAACTATGACATGCGTGTCATGTATGTCATGATTTACATGCCACGCTCATGGTGCATTCGCGGACGTTTGACTAGCTTGATATACGCCAAAATTGGTATTGCTCGACGCGCTTGTATGACGAACGTAAATGAGAGGTGGTAACACGAAAATCGTGACAGGCAAGTCATGTGCGACATGATTTACATGCCACGCTCATGATGCGTTCGCGGCCGTTTCGCTCGCTTGATATACACCAAAATAGGTATTGCGCAACGTGACTGTATGAAAACATATATGACAGGTGGTAACTTGAAAATTATCATATGCATATCATTTACGGCATGATTTACATGCCACACTCATTGTCCGATCGCGACCGTTTCGCTAGCTTGATATACACCGAAATTGGCATTGCGTGACGCGAATGTATGACGAACATAAATGACAGGTGGTAACATGATAACCATGACATGCATGTCATGTGTGGCATGATTTAGATGCCACGCTCATGGTTGACTCGCGGCCATTTCGCTCGTTTGATATACACCATAATTGGTATTGTGCGATGTGACTGTATGACGAACATAAATGACAGGTCCTAACATGCGAATTATGTTATGCATGTCATCTACGGTGTGATTTACATGACACTTATGGTGCGCTTCCGGCCGTTTAGATAACTGGATATATACCAAAATTGGTATGGCATGACAAGAGTGCGTGATGAACATAATTGACCGGTCATGCAGTGTATGTACCAGAATATACGTTTCATTGGCATGGTATATACCACATGGTTATGCATGCGTGCATGGCAAACATGCGATATATGGTGAACTAGATGCCATGGCATGAATGATTTCATTTGGCTCAAAAATAAACAAAGCGATGTATGCAGCTCTTTGCTGGCTGCTTCGCATTACATCGATTCCCACAGTGCATGGGATTTGCCGGATTTCTTAAATAAAAAGATGTGTTATCAAAAAACACCCTATATACCAATAAATTCACCTTATATATATTGTAAAGGAAAGAAACAAGAGACAACGCCCGTACGCTGGTCCGGCTGTTGTTATTCTGACCTCGCCTTTCTCTTCCTCGTGCTGGTCGAGCACGAGGGCCCAAGCTAGGCTGCCGCTCATCATCATCATCATCACTCTCGTCCATGACTGCGAATGACCGCAGTCCGCCGACAATGTGTCTGGTGGCCGATGTTGACTGCGGTCGGTCGATACGACGCTGGGGCTTGGCTTGGTGCTTTGCCGATGACGTCTCTGGCGGGCGCCATTAACTGCCATGGTGGTCGGTCTTGTGTGCGCCTCGACTTATCTTGCAGAGCTGGCGAGCATCCTGGGGGGCGACACTGGCTGTGTCGCGGGGGGAGGGGGTGAGTGGAGGTCGCGGAAGGCCTCTGTTATGCTGTGGCCTAACGTGTTAAGCAGCTGGCACTTTTTTCGCAACCTCGAGACGAGCTTCCGCTTTGCCGCGTCGTGAACGCCAACTGCTTTACCGCCACACACATGTGGACGCTGTGTCTGCCATAGAACCTCCTGTTCTTTGGTCGTAAGACAGCGACGTTTGGATCGAAGGGGCATGTCAGTGATCTCGCCGGCCTCCATCAGAGAGACATCGTTGAACGAGATGGGAACGTTCCTGCAAGCGCTTTCCCGTGCGCGTCTGTGATACGTAAAAAGTAGGGGTGTGCGAATATTCGAAAGTTTCGAATATTCGTCGAATATTACATTTGAAATATTCGTATTCGATTCGAAAAGTTTCGAATATTCGATAACTTCGATTATTCGAAAAATTCGAATATGCGATTCGATTATCATGCATAAAATTACTCGTCTTCCACATTTCTGCTGCGTTCGTATCGCTAAAAACGTTGCCGAGAGGAGCGATAAACATCCTAAGTACACGAAGGCACGATATCTGCCTGCGACGAGCGCCCCAATACGTATGATTTATTGCTGGTGCATCTCCGATGTGCAGCGCTGTTGGCGATCACGTAACCGTACATTTTCAATATTATGCGGCCGTAACGTGCCACACTACCACTCGTTCACTATGCGGGACCACTTCTGAAGGAAGACAGTGACCCATGTGACTGGTGGCGGACTGTAGGCACCTTCAGATACCCCAGTCTGGCAAAGCTTTGCCCCATGTACCTCCCTATACCAGCCACTTCTGTTCCAAGCAGGGCTGGCCAGAGATACTCGGAAAAGTATTCCGGAATACAGATATCGAAATACATGGACTGGAAGCCTAAAATACAGATACTGAGATATATTTTCCTTTGCCGTAACGGGATATTTCAGGGATACTTCAGCAATAAGACGAAAAAAGTATTCCGGAATACAGATAGAGCAATACAGATACTGGAATACCTTTTTATGTCAAGGATGTTCATACTCCGCATACACACTTATAAGTGCGGCCTAATGTTGTAAATAAAGTTCCAGCGCAGTGAAAGTTCCAGTTCATTTATTTATTTCAGTACCTTCAGTGCCATTAAGGGGGTTCCAATGTACATAATTAGTAATAATGGCATAATCACACGTATCAGTTGCAATAAAAAGTACGCTATTTCACAGCAACAGTAACAAGCATTGGACACCGAAATCTACATACTTGGTGACAACAAAATGGTCTATGCTAGAAATAGCATAGTTTAAGCAAATCACTCGAATCACTAATGAACACCAGTGAAATGAGAAAAAGTATACATTTATTTTGCACATAAGATCGGCTTTGCTGAGAAGGTTGCTGTGTGAGCATCTCAAATAGGCTGTCTTCTAGACAGCGCCGGTTCGGCCTCAGAGCAAGACTCGAGAAAGAGAAAAAGTCTCTCTACCGCTGCAGACGATCACAAATCCGTGTTATAGTAAATAAATAACGCCTTCATAGCCGGACAGCCCTGCAGCGTGGCGATACCTCTTCTCGGGTCATCTAGATACCGAAACACTTCGGCCCTGACGTGGGGTTGTTCTGACCGTTCAGAAGCCGAACTTGGCCTCCATCTTCGTAATCCTCAGCCGTCTGGCCCTGTCGGCGCCGGGTCAGATGGCTGAGGATTCCGCTGCCCATGTAGGCCGGCCATAATTACCTATGCGCAATGGAGCCCAATATGTAAATACAGCACAATTCAGACATTGGCTTCCTAAAATCACGTTATTCGGGGGTGAGAGGGTTTAAGCCCTCCCAAGTCGCTCCTGCCAGCTCTCTAAACAGACGTGGAGACAGCGACAGCTGCTCAGAACACCCCATCAGAAACTACAGCGAGCACTCGTCGCCTAGGCCGAAAGGGTCACTCTTCAATAATGCTGTCACCGCCACCGACGCTACCAGCACCCATTTCAGCAAGCCGCAAGAGGCGAAGTCGGCTCCGGTGTTGGGGGAGCCTGGTAGAGAAGGCCGCTTGACGCTTGTAATCAATTAGGAACACAACCTGACGCGCGGCGATGTGGCTGAAAGCGCGAAAAAGACAGCCATCTTCTAGTCACTTCCGCCGCAACTCTGGGAAGTGCTTTCGGAAGTGCCGCCGCTTTGAGAACTGAACGCACGCGAAGCATTGGAAAGAGTCTGTTCCAAGGCGGTATGCGCGCGGGGGGACACGAAGTAATGGCTTGCCACCCGAAAAAAATCAGGCGTGCTGCACTGGCCTTGAGAGACAGCGACTTTTATCGGCAGAGGCCGACAACACTGCCTCCGCGATTCTGCCATCTGTGGCATCGCGCGCTTTACCACATGGTCCATTCTGCGCTTGAGGGGAAACCATCGCCGCCCTTTCTGTCGGCGACCGGCGATGCGCCTTTGCTTGTCTTGGCACAAAAACAAACAAAAAGAAACGTCATTCCCCTCTTGGAAACACGCCTCAACTCATTTCCGAGAAAAAAAAATGTAACGAGATACCCGTGTCCTGCGTAGTATCGCGATATCAACAATACATCGTAAAAGTATTTCACTACTGAGATACAAATACATTTTTCAAATGTATCTCGAAACAGAAATACAGATACTCAAAAGTATCTCTGAAATACTGTCGCGATACTCTTGTATCGCGATACTGCCCAGACCTGGTTCCAAGCGAGCGTGCCTTTTCAGTGGCAGCGGGGTGGGTTGTCTCTGTTACAAGGGAGCGCCCGCTGCCAGATTCATGATAACAGTATTCATTAGTTTCATTGTGCCGTGATATTTACTTGTGTTGTGACGTGCATTGTGCTAGCCTGGACATTGTGTTCTGGAGATAGCAGTGTATGTGTGTTGCCAGTCAGGCTGTTAATGTTTTTTTTTTTTCAAATGGCTACATGTTAAATAAAATATTGTTACTGTGGAGGGATTTTTCCTTTGATATTCGATAATCGATTCGATATAAGAAGGTGGATATTCGTATTCGATTCGTATTCGAAAAATTTGATATTCGCACACCCCTAGTAAAAAGCGTCGACTACGCAGTCATGGATCGCTGAGGAAGCCATCAGTCAAGCCATCGGCGCACATAGGCTGTACTGGCAGATCTATTGTACCAGCAGCTTCTCTCTTACTCAGGGCAAGGTGAGCAGCTGCGCACTCGGCCAATCGCTGCGCTGAACTTGGCGTACGCAGCTCCGGTTGGTCTGAGAGCACATTAATATCGATTGCTGGCATAGGCTCGTTCAGCTTGTGTACGGTAGCGTGTTGACAAATAGAGGAGCCGGCTTCTCCAAGGTGAACATTAGTTTGGGGCCCGCGTGATCGATTTCTGCGGCTTGGAAGAAGTCTTGGTCACGACAAAGGAAGGTCGTGAGGTGGATCGCGACAATGAGTTCTCGACCGCGAGGTCCACCTGGTGGCCTCTAGTGGATGCTTGGCGAAGCTTGCTGTGAAAGAGCTGCAGGACAAAGCTGCACCATCGGGCTGGGGCTCAGGAGCGGAGATGTTGGTGCAGGGCACAGCTACACCGTAGTGATGGTGCTCTTGATCTCGGTCACCCAGGGAGGGCAGAATGTTAAGGGCCCGAGCTGCTTCGTCGAGGTTGTGCGCCTCACAGCTGCCATGAGCGGTAGACAGTGGGCCGGTAGGGAAGGGGCTGCAGGCATGTGAAAGCAGCCGAAAAACAGTAGTCAGTCTGGCACACCATTCAGGCAAGGATTGTTGTTTGATCCCTTCCTAGCCATGCCATGCCTTGGCAGCATTGCGGAGGTGGTCGATGGCCACCAGCCATTTCCGATGGTGAGGCCAGGCATGACGGATGCAGAGAGAATTAATGGCCTCGATCCACAGGAAAACGTCGTCCTGGAAGCCGCGGGACACTGGCACTGCCCAAACAGCCGACATAGTGAAGTGGAAGGCGAGAACCCGGAGTTCAACGACGACACGCGGTCGATCTGACGAGATAGTTCCGCGAAGACACGCAAAAGTTCCGAGCCATTGTCGGTTGAGGCGTTCGAAGAGCCATGGGCGGTGTTCGCGGAGTGCACGGCGGTCCCGCTGCTCACGGCGGCTGGATCCATAGCCAAGGAAGCATGGACAGCGTCTCTTGTCATGAACAGGTATCACGGCGTCGGTGGTATTGAGCCCTCGAGGAGGCCTAGGCGCCGTCCCCAAACGGTAGTTGCAGCGGTGGCAGTTTAGCAGGTGCCGAGGAGGCCTGGACGCCGTCTTCAACTCGCGCTTACTGCGGCTGCACGTTGGCGGGTGCCGTGGACGAGGAAGTGTGGACGTAAGACTTACGGTTCGCACTTACGGTTCGATGGTCGTAGACTGCGCCACTGTAAAAGAAGAGAATAGATACAACGCCGTCCTTGAAAAGTGACATAAGTGCGTCCTGGTGGGTCATCGGCGCTGCTGGACTTCTATCGAAGGAACGCTCACGATCATGCAGCCTACGTCCCTACGGCCGGAAGCACCTATGTCACCATTCAAGGACGGCGTGCAGGCCTCCTCGGTGGCCGAAGGGCAGGCATATCCCGGCGCTGCCAAGACAGCGCACGGGCTCCTGTTGCCCGGGAACGCCGTTCACGGTTCCCGTGGCGAAAGCGTCTCACTCAGGACTTCATCGGCGCTTGAGCTGCTTTGGGATGCTGTACAGGCTTCCTCGGACAAGCATCCCGCCGCCGGGAGCACCGCTACTACGTCCTTCCTGTAGGACGTTACCACTGTCTCCGCGTGCAGATCACCCGAAAGCGCCACCTAACTGTCCTGTGCGACTCTGCGTCACGGTCGATGCCTTGACAGCGTCAAGCTCCGTGCTGTCTCCTGCCACCTTGCCAGTGCTGTACTCGATCAATGCCGCGTGGGACGCAGCCGCCTCGCAAGACCATGAAGAGAGCCCACCCGAGAGCCGCAGAGAGCTCCGGTGTGCCCACACGGAGCACTCATACCAACTCGGCTGCTTGGCATTGGCATGCTCCGGAGTTAAGCCTGCCGTATCACCATTGCCAGCAGCCGCGAACTACCGGATTTTCACGGCTTCCAGGACGGCGCCGACAATTGGGTGGTGACTGTCAACGCTCTCTGAACTCGCGAGGCCTGGTCGGACCAGGAGAAATGGTGGGCGGCCATAAACCGCCTTCGCGGTGCTGCCGAGGCGTGGCATAAGTACGAAGGTGTCAAGGAACGTTCCTGGATGGGACGTTGCTGTTTTTGGTCGGGTTTCGCACTGCCGCGATCACCGTTCTGCGACAGACGGGACTAGAGATGTGATCCCATTCGACGGATCGGCTCTGCCCTGCATTACCCAGCCATCTCTCGGCGACCTAACTCGTGAGGGGCACCGCCTCGATGGTGCATATGTGCCCGGAAGCCCCTCCGCGGACATCTTTGGTAGTGAAGCTTTGTCCGGTACCTCCCAGCCCTCTTTCAGAGATCAAGCTTCTGAGGGGCACTGAACCAATTGTCCATGTGTGGCCTGCAGCTCCTCCACAGAAGTTCACACGGCAGACACAAGCCGCGAGCTGGATTCCGCGCCAAGGATCTCGAATTCCGCGACGTTACCAGAGGCCTAACCACCTTTGCGCAGGTGCCAGTCCTTCTCGTGTATGGCCCGTCTTTCGCTAAGATACCGGAAGAGCCCATGACACACATCACTGTGCTGCCATACCCACTGGAGCCGCTTCTGCTACTTCAAGAGCATTCGGTGACCGAAAGCGCACCGATCAACTCTGGTTGAGCGACAAGGTTCTCCGGGACAACCGCAAAGTTGCCCTGTCGCTAATATTGAGAGCCCGTTGATGTACCATCTTCTATCCGGAAGAAGCGCCAACCTTCTTTGGGCTTGCTGCGACCGCCGCTTACTCCACAACACGGCCGAAGCCCGCTGCCACATGAATGTTTGGTAGCTGTCCACAAAAAGTCCCTGCGTGACCGAAAACTTCGACCACACCAACAAAATCAATTTCACCCGCCAGAGAACGCTGAGGCACATTCTCAAGCCAAGTTGCCGCGTGGCCTGGACAAACCACCGCTATGCAGCCATTGTCGCCGAACAGACATTTATGACTCATCCACAAGTGAAGGCGCAGCGTGGCCGGGAGCGACAACCGCGATCCAACCAGTGTCACCCACCAGAGGCACTTCTGGCAGTCCTTCCAACCGACTTGCTGCGCGGTCGCGAACGACCACCTCGCGATGCAGCCAACACCGCCCACCAGAGGCTCGCATTCAAGAGCGGCACCGAGGCTGGAGTCAGACCAGCCGGCCCAACGTACGGGCGTTGTCTCTGTTCTCTTCATTTCCTATATATATATATATATATATATATATATATATGTATATATATATGTTTGTATATATATTGTCACGTGGTCGTGACGTTGATGAAGACAGCAGCCGGCGTGTTCAAGATGAAACTTTATTTGGCCTAACTTGTGGCCGGGAAATGGAAAGTCGAACTACAGCAATACACGCTGTACACTGATAGCGGCGAACAGGGCGTCGACCGTCGAAAAACTGCTCATGGCTGGGTTGCGCCGTATTTTATACATCCTGCATCGAACTTTCCAGTCTTATCACTGGTTGTTGCGCAAGCACTGGAATAATCTAGACTTTACGCGTCCTGCGCGCAATTTTAACAAAACGATCTACTACAATCGCGAAGCTTCTCGAACACTTCGTCGCGGTCAGCTTCGAGCGTTGATAAACGTCTTTGCTGGTCAAACCCGAATACATCAAAATAAAAGAAGAAGCGGGCGTGGCAATGCCCAACTCTGAAAAAGCATCGTCCCAATGCTTGCAACAGAACATGGAAAGGAAAGAAAAAACAAGAGCATACACAAATCAATTACAATAACAAAGGAAAAAGTAGAGTCCCCAGGTTCGCTAACGCGCAAAAAACGGTTTAAGGCGCACGACATGGACGACTTCAGGTCGTGCGCGGCGTCGCTGGGAGTTCGTAATGCCGTCCGGGACGACCTCGTAATCAAGAGCGCCGAGACGTCGAAGCACCTTGTATGGCCCGAAGTATCGCCCAAGGAGTTTTTCACTTAGCCCACGTCGGCGTATCGGCGTCCAGACCCACACACGGTCACCGGGTTGGTACTCCATGTGGCGTCGTCGAAGATTATAGTTACGACTGTCGACCCTCTGCTGGTTCTTGATGCGCAGGCGGGCGAGCTGTCGAGCTTCTTCGGCGCGTTGCAAATAGGCGGCAACGTCGAGATCGTCTTCGTCGGTGGCGGTTGGTAGCATTGCGTCGAGCACCGTTGCCGGGCTCCTTCCGTAGACCAGCTTATGCGGCGTCATTTGCGTCGTTTCTTGCATGGCGTGTTGTATGCGAAGGTCACATACGGAAGGATGGCATTCCATGTCTTGTGTTCAACGTCGACATACATGGCCAGCATGTCGGCGATGGTCTTGTTTAGCCGCTCGGTGAGGCCATTGGTCTGTGGGTGGTACACTGTGGTCCGGCGGTGGCTTGTTTGGCTGTATCTCAGTATTGCCTGAGTTAGGTCAGCAGTAAACGCCGTACCTCTGTCGGTGATGAGGACCTCTGGGGCGCCATGACGAAGTCGATGTTCTCAACGAAGAACTTCGCTACCTCGGCGGCACTGCCTCTGGGTAGGGCCTTTGTCGCGGCGTAGCGGGTGAGGTAGTCGGTAGCTACAACAATCGATTTGTTTCCGGTATTGGACGTCGGGAACTGCCCCGGTAAGTCCATCCCAATTTGCTCGAACGGCCCTCGAGGTGGCTCGATAGGCTGCAGAAGTCCGGCTGGCCTAGTCGGCGGTGTCTTGCGTCGCTGACAGTCCCGGCAGGTCTTGACGTAGCGAGTTACGTCGGCGGAAAGGCGCGGCCAGTAGTACTTTTCCTGTATTCTTGCAAACGTGCGAGAAACACCCAGGTGTCCAGACGTCGGGTCGTCATGCAGAGGCTGGAGGACCTCTGGTCGCAATGTCGAGGGCACTGCGGGAAGGGAATCGGCTCGAAGCGGGGAGAAGTTCTTCTTAAGGAGAACACCGTTACGCAAGAAAAACGACGTCAGTGCTCGCGTGAATACCTTGGCAACAACGGTGGTCCTGCCCTCGAGGTATTCTACAGGGCCCTTGAGTTCTAGGTCCGCTCGCTGTCGTTCGGCGAAGTCGTCGGCACCTATGGTTCCCAAGAAGCAGTCATCCTCCTGGTCGTCCTGCGGCGGTGGGTCGACGGAAGCGCAGGACAGGTAGTCAGCGTCGGCAGTGTTTTCTTCCGGACTTGTGAGCGACGGTTATGTCGAATTCTTGAAGTTGTAGGCTCCACCGTACGAGGCGACCTGAAGGGTCCTTCAAGTTAGCTAGCCAACAGAAGGCGTGGTGGTCGCTCACAACTTTGAAGGGCCGGCCGTAGAGGTAGGGGCGAAAAATCGATGTAGCCCAGATGATGGCCAGGCACTCCTGTTCTGATGTGAAGTAGTTGATTTCTGCCTATTATAGCGACCGGCTAGCATAACTGATGACCCTTTAAAATCCGTCGGTCTTCTGCACAAGGACGGCGCCGAGTCCTACGCTGCTTGCGTCGGTGTGGATTTTCGTATCAGCGTATTCGTCGCAATGCGCAAGTATCGGAGGCGTCTGCATGCGTGGTTTCAATTCTTGAAATGCTTGAACTTGCCATGTTTCCCACCTGAATTCGACGTCGGCCTTCGTGAGTTGCGTCAGTGGCTCGGCGGTCCGTGAAAATTCCTTGACGAAACGTCTGTAATAGGCGCACAAGCCGATAAAACGGCGTACGGCCTTCATGTCGGTGGGCGGCTGGAAGGCAGCGATGGCAGCTGTTTTTCGCGGGTCCTGGCGAACACCATCCTTGCTGATCACGTGACCCAAGAACAAGAGCCCCTCGTACGCGAAGCGGCACTTTTCAGGCTTCAAGGTGAGTCCGGAGGTCTTGATGGCTCGAAGTAAAACATCAAGGCGCCGATGGTGTTCGTGGAAGTTTGAGGAAAACACAAAGACCTCGTCCCAGTACACGAGGCACGTCTGCCACTTCAAGCCGGCCAGTACTGTATCCATAACCCGTTGAAAAGTCGCAGGTGCCGAGCAAAGACCAAAGGGCATGACGTCGAACTCGAACAGGCCGTCTAGTGTTATAAAGGCAGTCTTTTCTTGGTCTCTCTCGTCGACTTCTATTTGCCAGTAACTGGTCTTGAGGTCCATCGACGAAAAGTACTTTGCGTTGTGTAATCGATCCAGGGTGTCGTCTATCCGGGGAAGGGGATACACGTCCTTCTTTGTGCCTTTGTTCAGGCCACGATAATCGACGCAAAAACGTAGAGTCCCATTCTTCTTCTTCAGTAGCACCACCGGGGATGCCCACGGACTCTTCGATGGCTGGATGATGTCGCGTAGCATTTCGTCGACCCGTTTCTTCACGGACTCGCGTTCTCGCGTCGAAACTCTGTACGGGCTCTGACGGAGTGGTCTGGCACTTTCCTCTGTTATGATGCGATGTTTTGCCACGGGGGTCTGCCGAATTCTTGACGACGACGAAAAGCAGTCCTTGTATTGCAAGAGCAGGGTTTTGAGCTGTTCTTGTTTGTGCTTCTGAAGGCTGGGATTGACGTCGAAAGCTGGTTACGGCGCTTTATTCGTCAGAGTAGGCTCGGGAGAATCGGTGAGGCCGAAAGCATTGCTGGCTTCTACGATTTCTTCGATGTAGGCGACCGTCGTGCTTTTGCTGACATGCTTGTACTCGTTGCTGAAGTTCGTGAGCAAAAGTGTTGCTTTCCTTGGCCGCAGCTCTGCTACTCCTCTTCCGACGCAAATCTTGCGGTTAATGAAGCGGTGCTGGTCGCCTTCAACGACGCCTTCCAGGTCTGTGGATTTCTGAGTGCCGACGGAAATGATGACGCTGGAGTGAGGGGGAATGGTGATCTGGTCTTCCAGCACATTCAAGGCGTGTTTTCTTGGTGGAGTGTGCGGCGGTAGTGCTTTTCCGTGGACAGTGTTATCGACTTGGACCTTAGGTCGATGACTGAGCCATGAGCGCCTAAGAATCCCATACCAAGGATGACATCTCTCGAGCAACGCTACAGGACTACGAAGTTCGCGGGATAAATCCGCTTGTTAATGGTGATTCTCGCTGTGCAGATTCCCTCCAGCGTTACGAGGTGACCTCCAGCTGTCCGGATTTCGGGGCCTTCCTAGGCTGTCCTAACATTTTTTCACCTACGTGGCGAATGGTCCACTGATGACTGAATAGTCGGCTCCGGTGTAGACGACGGCTGTGACGCTGTGGCCGTCGATAAGAACGTCGAGGTCGCTAGTTCGTCGTCTTGCGTTGCAGTTGGTCGTGGCGTCGGGTCACGGCTACGTCGGTTTGTTCCGCGGCTTCCACGTTGCGTCGTCAGGTCTACTTCGGTCCGCGAGATTTCGTCGTCAGGGCTCTGTCTGGCTCGCGTCGTGTCCTGAAGCCTTCGTCGTGGCGTCGTCGGCGGCGGCGGAGGGTCTTCGGTATTTCGTCGTACAGCAACCGCACCTCCATCGGTTGCTGCCCTTAGTTTTCCGGATGCGGGCGAAGTGACCGGGCCCGGGTTGGGCCAGTGTATGGTCGGCGTTGGGGAGAGGCGTAGCGGCCTGGCGACGGCGATCCGGAAGGTCCTCGGGGGGTCCACTGCGCTCCTGCCAGATAGTCTGCGATGTCACGTGGTCGTTCACCCTGCTGTGGACGCGGCGCGTCGATGGCGAACCCGCGTAGTCGCATCTGTCGATAATGAGAGCGGCGGTAGGTGTGGCCGGCTTCTCCGCAGTGGTAGCAGAGTGGACGATTGCCGGGGGCGTGCCAACGTCGGTCTTCCTCGGCGTGTATTGCTGACCAGCTGGCGGGTGGTACGACGTCGGTGGTGGTGGCGGTGATGCCTGGTGGCGGAACTGCTGAGGCGGCGCGGCGTCCTGACGTGGGCGAGGAGGAGGGGCGTTACGTCTGGCTGCAGCAGCATAGCTCATTGCTTGCAGCTGCGGCGGTGCCGGCTTAGGAACACCCAGTGACTGTTGGATTTCCTCGCGTACAACGTCCGCAATCGACGTTACTTCGGGCTGTGAAAAAGGTGCGAGCTTTCGCAGCTCCTCTCGCACGATGGCTCGGATCCTTTCGCGCAAGTCGTCGGAGCCGAGGGCATGAACAGCTGCGCTGTCTTGGAATGCGAGGCGATTGTACTGCCGAGTGCGCATATCGAGCGTCTTCTCGATGGTTGTCGCCTCCGAGAGGAATTTTTGGACAGTCTTGGGTGGGTTCCTCATCAGCCCAGCGAAGAGCTCCTGCCTGACTCCTCGCATGAGAAGGCGAACTTTTTTCTCTTCGGGCATGGTAGGGTCTGCGTGGCGGAACAGCCTGGTCATCTCTTCCGTGAAGAGCGCCACGTTTTCGTTCGGCATCTGCACGCGGGTCTCGAGCAGAGCCTCAGCCCTCTCTTTGCGGACGACGCTCGTGAATGTGGTGAGGAACCTGTCGCGAAAAATGTCCCACGTTGTCACGCTTCGCTCTTGGTTCTCGAACCAGGTCCGAGCGGCGTCTTCCAAAGCGAAATAGACATGCCGTAGCTTCTCTTCGCTGGTCCAGGCATTAAAAACGGCGACTCGGTCGTAGGCTTCCAGCCAGCTTTCCGGGTCTTCGAACGATGATACGATACGCGGAAGGTTGGCGGCTCCTTGGGCGTCCTGAGAAGGATCGGTGCGGGTGGCACAGCGTCTGTCATCGTCGCCGTGGTCGAGGTAAGGGTCTTTGTTCGCGGGATCTTTTCAGGTAGAGGCCCGTGCTCTGGCGGTAGACCTTGTTGCCTGCGGCTTGCTCGCTGCTCGGCCTTGGCGTCGACGTCTTCTTTGCGACTCGGGCTTGGTTCACGGCTTGACGGCGGCGTCCGGAGCATGGACGAACAGCACTTCCATCAGATGTGACGTGGTCGTGACGTTGATGAAGACAGCAGCCGGCGTGTTCAAGATGAAGCTGTTTATTTGGCCGAACTTGTGGCTGGAAAATGAAAAGTCAAACTACAGCAATACACGCTGTACACTAATAGCGGCGAACAGGGCGTCGACCGTCGAAAAACTGCTCATGACTGGGATGCGCCGTCTTTTATACATCATGCATGGAACTTTCCAGTCTTATCACTAGTTGTCGCGCAAGAAGTGGAATAATCTAGACTATACCCGTCCTGCGCGCAATCTTAAGAAAACGATCTACTACAATTGCGAAGCTTCTCGAACACTGCGCCGCGGTCAGCTTCGAGCGTTGATAACCGTCCTTGCTGGTCAAACCCCAATACATCAAAAGAAAGGAAGAAGCGGGCGTGGCAATATATATATATATATATATATATATATATATATATATATATATATATATATATATATATATATATATATATATATATATATATCACTCTCCGCCATAACTACGACGCGCTAAACAGCCGACAATGTCTCTGGTGTGCGGTGTTAGCTGCATCGCGGTGGTCGATACCGACCACGCTGCAACTTGTTTGAGAGAACTACCCGTAGTGCCTCTGGTGGGCGACACTAGTTAAATCGCTGTGGCCGTGATCGGCCGCGCTGGGGATTAGCCTGAAGCTTTGCTGATGCTCCCTTTGAAGGATGGTCTTGGCCATGCTGCTACAATGCATGGGAAGCTGGCTCGTTTGGCTCTGGCGGACGAAATTAGCTGTTCTGGCATTGCCGCAAGACCGGCAGGCGCTTGCCCCGTCGTTACGCTGCGAGTTGTAGCGCATATTCTTGCGGAGTGGTTGCCGACACTGGAAGCGTGCGACAGCAGCGAGACGGTCTGATCAGTGGTTGGATGCATTTTTGATCGCCTCTTCCACTTTTGCGCTTCAGTTTCATCTTTGAAGTCCAGACGGCGCGGAGGACGTTGCGAACAACCCTGGTCGCACTGAAGGACCGTGACAACCGACCGAGCCCCGGCTTTGGTTTGCGACGTTTCTAATATGTAGTGGCAGCCGTCGCCGTGGGCATATATAGGGGCGTTGAAACGGTGGATGTTGACCGACGGATGCGCACAGAAGAGTCATCCTGCTCAGCAACCATGGTTCTGGAAAGAGACTTAGGCTGTGCGGGCAAGTCCTTCATGATAATTACGCCCGTCACTTCTGTTTTCCTGTAAGGCATAGTGTTCCGCAGCAGGTCACTCGTTCTGCGTTCATGTGGTGACTGCTCTGATAGCCGAGGATGTTGCTCAGACGGGTAGAGATAAATTTCAGTTCTTAGATGCCTGGGCAGGTCATATTTCTGGCGTGGCGGTGCGTCAAGTACCAGCGGAGTCGTCATTTCTGTTTGTCCAAATGATGCTGAACTGGAGTAGTGGAGATGTACTATGGTTTCTGGCTGTGATGGATTTGCGCCAGATACCGACAGAGTCTGAAAGCTCAATTCGTGACCTGCAGTGCACATCTGCAGCCTCGATGTGAAACTCCTCCTCACCTCCATCCTCGGTAGCGGTCAGATTGGACTGGATGGTGGCAGAGAGGTCGGAGGGAGTCCGGCCAAAAGCAACAATCAGATTGAAGCTCAACTCCGCCCAGGACTGCTGCCGCACGCCTTCGTATCCATGGCACGCCGCGGCACCATTCGAAGGCGGTCTACGGCCACACACCATTTGTGCTGTTCGGTCCACGCCTTGCGTGCTCCGAGAGCGTTCACGATCGCTACCCAGTTGTTGGCGTTGTCCTTGATGCCGTTGAATTCCTGTAGTTCGCAGTCAGCCGGCAGTAGTGGCACTGCAGGCAAAAAACCGGAGAGTGGGGACGCCAAGCAGCCCAATTAGTTTGAGAGCTGTATGAGGGTATAACCGAACTCTATGCGTTGTCCGAGTGAGCTGGTCTCAAGGTCTTGTGAGGTGGCTACATCCAACATGGCATTTATGGCGCACAAGTGCGGCACGATCGCAGGAAACAGCGCAGAGCTCGATGCTGTCAAGACGTGACGCGGTGTCTCGCGAGGGTGGCAGAAAGCTCGGCGGCGCTTTCGGGCGATCCGCACGCGGAGCCAGTGATGACGTCCGAGGAGTAGGACACGATCAGCGTACTCACGGAGGTGGGACCTTTGTCTGAGGGAGCTTGGACAGCACCCCTAAGCGGCGCAGTTGCCGACGGAGTACTAAGTGCGGCGTTCTCGCTGCGGGAAGCGTGGACGGCATTCCCGGGAACAGGAGTCCGCGCGCGGTCTTGACGGCGCCTGGGAAAACCTGCCCTTTGGCCACCGAGGAGGCCTGTACGCCGTCGTCGAATGGTGGCATATGTTCTACCAGCAGTAGTAGGGTCCTGGTGTCCATGAGTGAAGAATCTCGGACGGCGTTCCTTAGATGGAGAGACCCACACTGCCCACGAAGGCTTCAGCCGGACAGATCGAGTTTCGTAGACGGCGCCATTGTAATGGAACGAGACACAGCACCCGTTCCTGGCCCAGCTGTTCTATTCTGCCATTTCTCTACCTCGCCCTAGCCACCCGCCTCGTTGCCATTTTTCGTCAGCACACTATATATATTGTCACGGGTGAGAGTTTAAAAAGAAGAAATGTATTTACAAAATATACAGACGGAGATAGAAGCAGCTGCTGCCAAGATGGAGGAACAGCAACAACACGAGTGCTATTTCATTCTTCGTCTTCATCGTCTTGTTGAAGTGTTCTTGTTCCTGGTGGCATGTAACATATAACCCCCGCCGTTGCTAGCGCCGTCTCGGCGCTTAAGAAACAGCAGGATCATGTGCAGAGAAGTAGGGCTTGAGGCGGGAGACGTGCACGATATCAGTAACGGGTACCGAAGATGACGAACTACTGTCCAGAGGAGCGATCTCGTACGTGACCTCACTGAGCTGGCGTAAGACCTTGTAAGGCCCGGAGTAACGAGAGAGAAGCTTCGATGACAGGCCAACGTGGCGGCAAGGTGTCCAAAGGAGGACCAAAGAGCCTGGGGAATAGGTAACCACTCTATGATGGCTATCGTAGTGGGTTTTCTGAGACAACTGGGAGGCAGAAAGACGATCCCGTGCGATCTGTCGAGCCACTTGAGCGCGAGCAGTTACATCACGGGCGTACTCGGTGAGAGTGGACGTAGCGGATGGTAGAAGAGTGTCAAAGGGTAACGTGGGATAGCGGCCAAACAAGATAGAAAGCAGAGAAGCCAGCGGTGTCATGGCGGGACGAATTGTACGCGAATGTCACGTAAGGCAAAGTGCTATCCGAATCGCGATGATCTGCGGAGACGTACGTGGATAGCATGGTGGTCAAGGTGCGATTGAGGCGCTCCGTAAGTCCATTTGTTTGCGGGTGGTAGGCAGTGGTGAGCTTGTGACGTGTGGAACACGAACAGAGAATGTCATCGATGACCTTCGAAAGAAATGAGCGACCACGGTCGGTAAGTAGCTGTCGCGGAGCGCCGTGGTGGAGAATGACGTCGTAAAGCAAAAAGTCTGCGACGTCGGTGGCACAGCTTGCAGGTAGTGCCCGCGTGATTGCGTTTCGTGTTGCGTAGTCAGTAGCTACGGCAATCCACTTGTTACCACTTAGAGACGTTGGAAATGGTCCCACGAGGTCGAGGCCGACGCGATAGAAGGGGACACTTGGAATGTCGATAGGCTGAAGAGGACCAGGTGGGGACAAGGAAGAATGCTTGTAGCGCTGGCAGGAATGACAAGCAGCAACATATCGCCGCACCGAACGGTAAAGGCCGGGCCAGAAACATCGACGCCGTACGCGATCGTACGTGCGGGTTGCTCCGAGATGGCCAGCGGTGGGGGCGTCATGAAGCTGTTCAAGAACAGTGGAACGGAGTGCCGCCGGAACTACGAGTAGAAGCTCGAGGCCCTCGGAACTGGCGTTGCGTCGGTAAAGAATGCCATCGCGTAGCACAAACAAATGAAGTGACGGGTCCGCGGGATTAAGACGTAGACGGTAGATGATAGGCCGCAGATAGTCATCACGCAGTTGCTGGTTGCGTATGTCGGCGAAATCGGATATGGCTAAGACACAGGCATCGGAATCGTGCGCTGACGCCTCAGGAGGATCCACTGGGTGACGGGATAGACAATCGACATCCTGGTGCATTCGGCCAGACTTGTATGTTACGTTGAAGCTGTATTCTTGAAGTTTCAAAGCCCAGCGTCCAAGTCGTCCAGTGGGATCTGTGAGGGACGACAACCAGCACAGCGCGTGGTGATCGGTAATTACCGAAAAGGTGCAACCGAACAAGTATGGTCGAAATTTTCCGATGGCCCAAACAAGTGCGAGGCACTCACGCTCAGTGATAGAAAACTTGCATTCTGAAGGGGAGAGGAGGCGACTGGCGTAGGCAATGACGCGATCCTGTCCTTGTTGCCGCTGGGCGAGAACAGCCCCGATACCATGGCCGCAGGCATCGGTGCGAACTTCTGTAGGGGCCGACGGGTCAAAATGAGCCAAGATCGGTGGTGAGGTAAGAATCCTTTTTCAGGAGTTCCGTGAGAGGACGGGCGATGTTGGCAAAATTCTTGACAAAACGACGAAAGTAGGAGCAGAGGCCGACAAAGCTCCGGACATCTTTCGCGGACCGTGGTATCGGGAAATCTTTAACGACTCGAACTTTCTTAGGATCAGGCTGCACGCCACGAGCGCTGACAAGGTGGCCTAGCACAGTGATTTCCCGACGGCCAAAACGGCATTTCGAAGAGTTGAGTTGAAGGCCTGCTGCTCTGAAAACTTCAAGAACAGCTGACAGGCGGCTCAGGTGGCTGTCGAATGTGGGTGAGAATACGATGACGTCATCCAGATAGCAAAGGCATGTTGACCATTTGTATCCACGAAGGAGGGAGTCCATCATCCTTTCAAATGTAGCCGGGGCGTTACACAAACCGAATGGCATAACTTTAAACTGGAACAGTCCGTCCGGTATAACGAACGCTGTCTTTTCACGGTCGCGAGGATCGACAGAAATCTGCCAGTATCCCGATCTGAGGTCGATAGATGTGAAGTAAGCGGACCCGTGTAGGCAGTCGAGAACGTCGTCAATCCGCGGTAGTGGGCAGACGTCCTTTCGAGTCACTTTGTTTAAGTGACGATAGTCTACGAAGAAGCGCCAGCTGCCGTCATTTTTCTTGACTAACACGACCGGCGACGCCCATGGACTGCACGATGGTTCGATTACGTCTTTAGTGAGCATTTTGTCAACTTCACGCTGTATAACTTGGCGCTCAGCATGGGAGACGCGATAGGGACGCCGTCGGATTGGGCTGGCGTCTCCAGTGTTGATGTTGTGTGTGACAAGAGCGATCTAAAGCACTTCCCAGTGCTATAGGCGATGCGCAAAGCGCCGACGACGCCATCTGCCGCCACGGCTCGGAAGCACTGATGGGTCCCGGCGAGCAGTGTTCCCGCAAGCGTCTACGCGAATGCACGGATGGATGTGTTTTCATCGTGATTTAACGCCTCTGTCGGGCCTCAGCGATGTAGAAAAATAACTGCTGCGTTGTCGGCTGCTCAAACACACCGAAAAAATCGGCAGGAACGCATTTCTACAGGTTTTCGGTGCTATTTCATGAGCGAGAGTGACGGCGGCGGTGGATTGCGGCTGTACGACGTAGAAGGTAAGCAATCGCGCTTTGTTTACGGCAGTGTTAGAACGATTGCCGTGCTTTTATTTCTCCATCTATGCCGCTACGTCTTCAGCGAACGCTACTACGTTTACACTTGGTCGCCTCGCCTGCATTGTGGACGCTACAATACACATGATGTTGTTACTACTGATAAGACGCGATGCCTAGGCTCTCTTGAACAACGAATGGCACGAAGCGCAATGCCAGAGAATGTGGGGCACGTGACGGCTCCTTTACAAAAGCGCCGTGGAATCACACGTGTGCTGCACGAAATCGGCTGCATTGTACCCAGGGGCGTAGCCAGAAATTTTTTTAGGGGGGGGGAGGGTTCAACCATATTTTATGTATGTTCGTGCGTGCGTTTGTAAGTGTGCGTGTATATATACGCAAGCAAAACTGAAAAATTTCGGTGGGGGGTTTGAACCCCCCAATCTCCCTCCCCCACCCCTTGGCTACGCCCCTGATTCTACCTAATGATGACACTGGAATGCGATCACCGGTGCCTGTGTACGGCTCACAAAGGAGGTGACTGGAGAGGATCCACTGAGAGGATCCCATGGCACGTCGGTAACGTGATAACGCAGACGCTGCGTGGCGGCACAAGCGGCGCTTCTGCAGCCCGACCGCGCTCGCCCGCTGCCTAAAAAAAGAAAGAACATAAACAAGAAACAGCTCAATTCGCTTAAGAAAGGTCGAAATAATAAGAGAACGCCTGCTTTCACTTATGGACAACAAAATATTTTTTTTTCAGCGAAATTACAAGGGGTCGACGGACATGCACCGACGTTCTTATCTGAACACACCCAGCAAATACGTAGCCAAGCTGCTATGACAAGCTGGGTTACCACCAGCTCCGCAGTGACTCAGTCCCACGCCACTAGCGCAAGCTGCCGAGATATTTTTTCACAAGTTTATCGTACTAGTTTCAAAGTTTTACCAACGCTGACCCTTCGCGTGGCCGCACCCGTGAAATCCATGCGCCGGTGCGACAGCGCTCCCTCAAAATCTACTATATAAACACACGTCACGTAAACGAAGCTACTGTGTCGAGGAAAAAACGTTGGTTCATGCGTCAACGCATGCACGCATTAGTGATCGGGAGGTTATAAAGAAAGCGGTGTACTTACGATGTGCTCCACTTCGTAGGGAAGCTTGTTGACGTTTGTCTGTGGCAAACACTTGGCGCGTATGGTGACATTGTCGTCCAACACAGCTGTGACATCGGACACATGTCCACTATTATAAAATGCAGCTCCTTTGCGCACACTATCGCCGCAAAAGTAATTATTTGGGACGCGCACAAGCGGCAAATCGCACGCGCGCAATTCCCTCATGCTTGCAGTGAAAGGAGGCGTCCGCTACGCCACCCGCCAGCGGTTCCAACGGCCGCCGCTACGCGGCTTTCAGCGCCGCGCCTATAGGCGCTGCGCATCGCGTATAACGGCGGAACCACATAGGCTCTGCTGTAATCGAGACACGTTTCTCACAATGCCTCACAGATGGCAGCACATTATCTAATGTTTGCTGTTTGTTTGATATGTTTTCCTCTAGATGGACATAGTTGTCCATTTTTGGAGCTGTTTGCAAGTTTGTGTGTGTTTGTTTTTAGCGGCGATGGGTGCACTATCCCGGCTTGGCGTCGCATGGCGTCGCGCAATAAACGCAGTTTGATGGCCTCGCCTGTGCGTCTACAAATCGCCGAATGGGCTCATTTTCGTCGTGACACCTGCCGAACAAAATGCGTTAAGGAGACTCCTACCACTACATGTCATTTATCTAGTATTTTTTTTCCGAAGGAACTGCAAATAACATCGTGGCTTTGTGGCAGGACATCTGCTTACCACGCAAACGGCCCGGGTTCGATCCTCAATGGCACCGAAAATTTTTAATGATTATTTTATTTGCATCTTTCTCGATTTTTCGGCCACGGGCGATTTTTCGCTCACAAACGACGCCGTGACCGACGCCGACGGCGGAATGTCTGCGAAACGAGCTCTCTAACGCTATCGCGTTAAAACTTCGGTGGTTGGGTGACGAAAAATCACAGCATATCCACGGAGTGAATGATGATGAGTGGGCGAAGCTGCGGAGGTTCATCGGTAAAACGTGAATCTTCCGTGAATTCTGCCCAGTACATCGTCACCGACGTGAGATCGGGCACGTTTATACTAAAGGTTCGATGAGTTATGACGACTTGCAGCTCACTTTAATTTTACATGTACGCTGTGAATTTTCATTGTTTAGAAAACCATTGCTTTAGAAAATATCTGGCGTCTTTCGTTAAGCAGCTGGCGTCTTTTCGTTTTGCTTTAGAAACATCTGGCGTTCTTTCGTTTTGCTTTTACAAAACATCTGGCGTCTTTCGTTGGTTTATTTCATCAATCAACGGCGTTTTGAACAAAATTTTTATTGTTTAATCACGCACAGGAGAAATCTCACCAGGCACTACCTTGGAGGTAAACAATGGCTGCTAATGGGAATGAGAGACAGAAGAAGTCGGCTTTTAGCTAACACTTACACTTCTACTTCTACTAACGTTTCCTACTGGAACATGCCAATGGCTGCTAATGGGGAATGAGAGACAGAAGAATTCGGCTTTTAGTTAACGCGCACGCTGCAAATTTTTTATTGTTCAACAACGCACAGGAAAAATCTCCCACCGGCACCACCTTGGAGGTCAAAGCGTAAGACTGGTTACGCACTACGACTACTACGACTACGACTACGACTACGAGGGACGAACGGGTACCGCCTTAAGGAGCTTCGCCCCTAAAACGAGCTGGAGATGGTGAGCGCGCTTGCAGGACCTTTCTTGCCGGCCAGCAAGGCCATCGTCAAAGGCTTTCATAAAAGTGGCGGCAAGTAGTGCCAGGTGGACTTCCCTGGCAGGGGCGTAGCCAGGGAGGGGGTTCAACCCTCGTAAACTGTTGCGGGTGAAAGACGTAGACACTGTCAACAAATTTTATTAGCAGAGCGACGTGAGCTTATATACCTGGCAAAACCCAATGCGCATGACAGCAAGTATGTGTGCCACAGCACGTGTATTAGCGCCGAGAAGTTGGGGTGGCGCCGCCTGGCGGGAGGCGTGAATGACGTCACGGCAAGGACTCTTCGATGCCCGCCGTGACGCGCCGGCATATATAACGCGCTTGCTTCGTGCGCTGTTCCGCTGTTTACGTTCGCTTTTTGCCTGTCTCAAGGTTCAGATGAATGACGAAAACAGCATCGATAATGTTCCTAGTAAAAGGGCAAAAAGGTATATGCATTTTTTCTTCACAGTCCCCAACGGTGCCCCGCGCTGCTGACTTCGGGGATGGGTCTGATTCCCGACCACAGCAGCCGCATTCCGACGGGTGTGAGAAGCAACATTCCTCTGCTTAGATACAGGAGCACGTTAAAGAATTCGAGGCGGTCAAAATAATCTGCAGCGTGTCTCACAATCATGTCGCGGTCTTGACACGCTAGACACCTTAGTCAGTCAGTCAATCAATCAATCAATCAATCAATCAATCAATCAATCAATCAATCAATCAATCAATCAGGCGATAACCAGAAATTAGGGAGTTTATACTTGTGTCTGCACTGCGAGCTTGAGTCGATGAGACTGATGAATATATGGACGAATCTATCTATCTATCTATCTATCTATCTATCTATCTATCTATCTATCTATCTATCTATCTATCTATCTATCTATCTATCTATCTATCTATCTATCTTGACATAATCAAATAATCATAGCACAGATAACACAAATGATATGATGCAAACGTCGTGAAGCCGTCACGGTCATTTCGTTACCTTATTCACATAATTAGGTTGTGTTTTTCACGGACGATTTCCTTAAAGAATATGATGGCTTCGCCACCACAAGTTTTATTTGCATCGGACGCATCCGCGATCTGCGGACAGCGTTCTTGCCGATGTGCCAAGCCCCGCACACGATTACGAAAGCGCATGCAGTATTGAGCTTCGCAACATATCTCTAAAGCGCTTGCCCGAGAATATCGCCCCGCAGTTGTGTTTGTTTTTCTTGTGTACTCGCTCACTCATCATGTTGTTTAGTTTCACGTTTTTCTCGCAATAATTTCGGGGCTTCATTTCACAACATAAAAAAATTAGGGTTAATTGCGGAAACTCCTTATGCTGACAGATTGTGTCTTCATGCAGCATCATAGCAACGGCGCTGTTACACATGTATAAGTACTAGTTTAGATAGCCAGCTCATAAATGAATCTTCTTTGCATTTGATATACCCCTGAGCATCATCAACTTTTATGTGGACATGACGTGCGAGACCAATAATTGACTCATTGAGGCGAAGGACGTTTAATTATTACGTGGGCCACGTTGCTGAGTGTGCCATCGAAACAGTTCAAAACGCTCATTCCGACTTTCAGGCGTTTGTTTTGCAGGCGATTGCTATCAACAGTGCTCCCACGTGAATTTAGCATTACCGCTTGTGACCCGGCGGTTGATCGGACCAGCATTCAGGAAATCAGGGCATACGGCCACATAATCCCAGACGAGTGTTGAGAAGAAATGTTTACATAATCCAAGTATACTAACACCTCAGAATTTCCGAAACCATTGTGTGCGTGGCAGTATTACTTTGTTTAATTTCCCGGATTTATTAAGCGATTCTTTACGATAGACAGATTCATCTAACGTCTCCTGTAGCAGAAAGCGCAATTCTGTCAAATCACCTATCATCTGCAAAGGTAGACATAACTTGTACGACAAAACCGCAATGTAGTTATTGAATTGAAAACGTCTTATAATTTAATTTGTGATCTTCGGGACGCGTGTTTTAACCGTGGAGTCTACGCCAAGTTGTAATGAAGTTAGAACCATTATCGTAAATTTTTTAGCACCGATGTCTTGGAGTACACGATGAAAACAACGAATGTCTTGCTCTCGTGCATCACCATTTTCACGGTGAATATTCCGTTCGGACGGGAATGCGCCCATTATAAGCTATATTATCCAAACTTTCTACAGCTGACTAAACTTTCGCTAGTAGTGCAAACTTCCACCTTCTACCTTGGGAGATTTGCATCGCAAGAATGAGCAGTATAATCACCACCGTATCGCGAAAGAGCGGGAACGCAGCGGGCGCAGAAAAAGGCGATCCTCGGCCGCGGAGCAAGCGAGTCCTTGCCGTGACGTCACATTGCCGCGACTGCCGCGCCGCCAGTGTTCGTTCTCGGGGCTAATATTGAGTGGACCGTGTTATGTACTTGCTGTCATGCGCATTGGGTTTTGTCAGGTATATAAGGTCACGTCGCTGTGCTAATAAAATTTGTTGACAGTGTGCGCTCCGTGTGTGTCTTTTTGTGTTCCCTGTCTACGTCTTTCACGCGCAACAGTTTACGTGAATGACCAACCAACAAGTCCAAGTCGACACCCTTTTTGGGTTCAACCCTCCTCCCCCCCCCGAAATTTTGAATTTTGCTTGCGTATATATACACGCGCACATACAAACGCAAGCACGAACATACATAAAGTATTGTTGAACACGCCCCCCCCCCCCCGCCCCGAGAAAAATTCGTGGCTACGCCCCTGTTCCCCGGCATCCAGGTGGCCGATGCGGGCAAAAATCATAAATATGCCCGGCTCCCCACAATTGTAGCACAATGAATGGTGATCTGCGGTAGGCCAGATATCGGTCTTCCGCAATTGGGGTCGCCTATCAGGCTCCCGTTGGGCCAAGGTTGCAATAGGGGGTGGTTGGTGGTACTGTGGCGCGGCATGGAAGACGGACGACGAACAGCATCTGCGTAGCTGTAGGCGTGCGGCTGGTATTACACTTCAGAACTAGGCTGGGGAGAAGCAAACGCCTGTCGGAGTTGGTGGCGCAGGACTTCAGCGACACAGGCAGCCGTGATCTGCGGTGGTGCTTGCAACGGCGGTGTGTGCCTTGCGATCTCCATGGTAATCTCCTCACGTAGAGTCTGGCGAATCAGTTGATGTAGACAGCTCTAATCGAACGACGTGGTCATTGCTGCGGCACATACAGATGCGCTGGTCACGAGGCGATTGTAATGCTGGTACCGCTGCTGCAACGCCCGCTCATTTGCTCTGGCCTCCCTTATAAACTCGTCCACTGTTGTCGGCAGATTGCCCACAAGACCAGCGAACAGCTGCTCTTTGACGCCGCGAATGAGATGGCTCAGCTTTTCATCTTCGGGCATCATGGGATCAGCGCGGTGAAACACACGCGCAATATCTTCAACAAACGTCGCGATTGCCTCATTTGGCTGTTGAATGCGTGATTCAAGAAGGCGTTGCGCGTTTTCACGTCGATCTGTGCTCCCGAAGGTATCGATTAGCCGACGGCGTCCCACGTAGTCGGGGTTCTCTCGCGGTTTATGAACTACGTTTTAGCTCTGTCTTCAAGAGCGAAGTATACACTAAATAGCCTCTCTTCGGGGCCCAATGGTTCGACTTAGTTCCCTGCTCAAGCTACTCTAGACAGTGTTCCGCATTTTCCACAGAATGCGTTGTCGGGCTAGTTGGTGAGAATGCGTATTGCTTTGTAGCGTAGAAAACGACACCACAAGAAGGAAGACGGAACACGGCGCTGTGTTCAGTCTTCTTTCTTGTAGTGTCGTTTTTTGCGCTAAAAACCAATACCGATTCCGCATCTCGGTTTGTGCGACCATGAAATGTCTCGGGAATCCGAAGGTTCTGGACTGTTACCTGCATTGAGTTGCTTGAAGATGCCATTTCTTGAGCGGGGTTGGCCGTTGGCAGAGGCGGTCATTGTAAGGGACCAAATCCTGGGCCCAGACCTTGAAGGCGAAGGCTTGAGCGGTGAACCGGCGTCTCCACGCGTGGGTGTGTCGTGGGACTGGAAGCAGGACTGCTCTTGGTAGTTCCCAGGTCTTAAAGTCTCCCTTCATTGGAGGAGGGCCCTCATCAGGCGGCCACAGTATATATATATATATATATATATATATATATATATATATATATATATATATATATTCGGCCAGGGATTAAGAACAAAAAAAATTCACCGCCATATCCACAAAGTCAATGATGTTAGAGGAGCTTGCTCGGAGGTGATCGGGTAACCGCGAATGCTCGTACACATTCCTCTACCGTCATATATAGACTTCACAATGTTGTTATATATGCGTTACATACACAATGTTTATCAATGTACGGTTGGATGCACTATATACATTTTGATTAAGTATATATACATTTGGATGAACTAACACATTATATATACACAAGAGATGTTCTTTTACAAAGTACAAGAAGGGCGTCCCTCGATGAGCTTGGGAGCACGTTCCCCTTTAAAGATGATGGCTTTATGATCAGTGAAGTATGTGGCCAAGGGATCATCGATGATGGGGCGCAATGAAAAGTTCGAGAAGGCAACATCGATACAGGTGCCCCTGTTGGTGGTGGGACGTTTGCAGTCGTACGATACGCATCGGAGAGCGTAACGTGACATCATGCGTTGGACTAGGCAATCGCATTGCATGATGTCAGCGTTCAGATCTCCGACGAGTACGAAGGAACCGCGTTTGGACTCGGTGCTGTATCGATGCATTGCCTTCTCGATGTACTTGGCGACGTCTCCTTGTGACAAGTTCGGTGCCAAGTACATGGTCATGACTACTATCCTGGATGAGAGCTTCACAGCGGCGTGCTCCCCGTTATGGCTCTGGCTGGTTACTGGCAACGCGAGATCTTCAGCCGCATCAGGTAGCTTGACGTAGATCCCGACACCGCCTGCAGGACGCTCCGCTTCTTTGGTGCAGACGACTGGAACGAATGCATTGATGTGCATGTTTCCAGCGTTCCACTTCGCGCCCGCACCTCCGGGTTTGCTTGACGGCGAGCCCTCTTCGCTTCGGTCTCCCGGGCTCTCACAGCAGGGTCTTGGCGTGGAGACCATACCGCTGCTGCCTTGGCTGGGGTGTTCATGCTGCGGAGATGTATCCAAGCGGAGATGTATCCCCGAGCGGTCACCTAACTAGCGTTTGCGCCGAGCGTGGTGTGTGCCGCCTTGAGCGGCAGCGCGCCCTCTAGTGAGCATTCTTGAAATCAACGGAGAGAGCGCAGCTCTGCTCCTAGCGGGACCAATGAGAAGTAGTGAGCCGCCGGCGAGCACGCCGCGCATGGATAAGGCGCGAGCATAAGAAGCTTGGCGAGCAAGATCCTAAACGTATTATGCAGAATCGTATGAACGAGATTCCACTTAAGAGATGTGTTTGAGATGATCACAGTGTAGTGAAACCAACCGTCTCTAGAACTGAACAAATGCTTATGAATGCTATACAAATAAGTATATTATTCCGAATGTATGTCGGGAATTTATTCAACTTGGTAATCCAATCAAGCTTAAATGAAATTCTTTCGGGAACGATTTTTGGGAAATAACTCGGGATGTGAAGGCTTAAAGATATATGAGCTCAAAGTCAAAACATTACTTCACTCACTGGATTGAGAACCTCAGACACGACAATGCTATATTTTATTTGCACTACTACTTGCCCAGAAAAGTTGGCAAAATACAGGCGTCTTTGGCTTACAGCAGACTTGTAATGCACCACTAAAAGAATGAAAATGGAGTGGTAAACTAAGCAGACCTAGGTGAACCATTAGTGATTCACGAGCAGGTAGCTTCACACTCAGGTGCCTTGTGAAACAGTATGCTGTGCCAAGAAGCTTTGTCGAGCAGAGTGGTGACTCGTGATTACTGGGGGCGTTGCCTGTAGTTTTCAGTGTCTCGGTGAATTGCATTCAGCTGTGCGACATACATATTTTCTTCTATTTTGTTGACGCCCCATCAACGAAATAATCGCGATTAAATCATTATTCGGAAAATCGCTGAGGATAATTTCCCCGCACAAAGCACTACTGCCATAAAACGCGCACCCCGCTTTATAACATACGCTAACGTGAGAAAGAGAGAGAAAGGAGCAATTAACTTTATTGAAACCCTGAGCAAATGGATCATGGGAGCCTCATGAGTTGCCTTGGCAACCAATAGAAGTCTACTTGCGAGGAACCCACTACGCTATAAACAATCATAATTTTTGTGAAGTAGGGAAGCAGCCACTATGCAATTTTTCGTCATTCTGCGGAGGACCGTGGTACCTGCTAACCACCTCTAAGGCCTTATGTGCACTTTGTTGATGATGTGGCTGATGTCGATGAAGAGTTATGGCAGAGCCCTTTGTAACGGGTTGGAAGTATTCAACAACCCACTCGTTGCGCAATTCTCATTGTGTGACGCCTGGTTACAGAATTCGCGCTGTGTTACGCTTCGTTGCTATTTTACTCTTCTCCCACGCTATATTACATATGGTAATGTGGTTCCTTCCGGACATGATGCCTTTATAGGGTCTTCTTGCAAAGCAGTTTCACGCACCGGCATGGCTCTGAGGTAGAATACTGGGCTCCCACCCAGAGGGCCATGCTGGAACCTCGTTCCATGCTGGAAATTTTTTCTTATTTCGTTTTTTTTCTTATTTCGAGCGATATTGGTTACGGACACCGGCCCTTGTTGTGACCTCATAACAACCCTTGTTGTCATCTCATAACACCTTTTGCTGTAAAAAAGAGACTCCAGCACTTGTCAAATTGGTGCCGCAGTGCCACAGTTGGACTGCCGAGGGGGGCCGAGCCCCGGGGGCACCCCCGGGCCCCCCTGACTTTAATCCCTGGTAGTGCCGATCATGAGGCGATGGTACCCAAAACTTCTACCAGTGTCGCAGTTAACAAATTACAGGTGGCTTCATTGCAAGAAACACGCGCGTCGTTCTCTCAGAGACACCAAAGGTGGACTCGCCAAAAACGCCTTCTTCTGTTAATCGTGCTGCGCCTCTCGAGCGAATCGGTCGTCCTCTTCCTCGGTGCCAACGTGTAGCTGGGCACAAATAGGGACGCGGCAATAGACGGTTTCAAGATTGCGATAACAGGGGCACGTGGTGTACCCCAAGAAACTTCCGGTCACCTCATTTATTGTTCTGCAACACCGAAGCGTAAAGCGTTTTTTTAAGATTTGTCAGAGTAAGGGAATACCGTTTTTTCCATTTTCACATAAAAGAAAGGCGCTTATAGTTAAAGACTAACTCTTTTAGTGTTGTGCGTAGCTTAGAAGAATATTTAATTCAAATATTTTGCTAGACACAGGGAGAAAAGTGTTGAAACTCTACGGGCTACTCGCCAAGGCTTTTGTTTCCCGCCAATCCTGCTAGACTACGCCAGCGCAGGAAACCGGAAGCGGTCCAGGGCCTGTGTTAGTAAACAGTGAAATCGTCTATAGTAAGCAGAGGCAATGCGTGCTGCACTTCCTTGTAGGTCACACCGGCAAATGCGGTGCCTACCGGCTTTAAGCCTTCTCCCGACGAAGTGCGCAATTGGCTATCACTCTCCATCAGGGCAAGCGCATTGTGAGTCCGTGCATGCCGAAAGGCCTCGTAGCTAATGAGCGAGTAGGCGGCTTCTGCGTCCACTTCGAATGGCATCAGGGTTGCCAATGGTGGCTACTTTTCGCCAAATTGGCGAATTTGAGAGGCCCATGGCGACCTAAAATTATGAATGGCGACATGGCGAATTTTTGGCGATGTTCGGCTTAGGTCTCCACCGAGTTTTGAATCCTAAGCTCAGTGTCTTCCCAACGAATGAGCGGCAATATTCTCAGTATTTTTCTTGGTTTTAGACCCACGAGTAGAATGTGCACATTACGCGTCATTCGGTATGTCCGTCCTGTAACTCGTGTGTACCTCCTCAATTCATCTAGAGAGATAATAAAACGTTTATTTGATGTTCTTTGAAAATAAGATCAGTGAGTGGGATCCTTAGTTCGGGATACCATCTAGATGCAGGAGGTACTGGAACGTCCCCCAGCGACATTCTAGCAAAATGTAAGTCAGCGGACTGCCTTGCAAACCGCGAGGGGGCAGTGATTGACTATAGGTTTATGGCTTTAGGTGCTTTAAGCTTATCAGAAGTTTCGCATCTGAAGGGGCAAGACGACGGGTTGGCCGCGTGTTCCGACCATTTGTTCCGCCAAAGCTCCAACTGCTCTGAATAGCTTGGCGACTTATTCACTGTTGCAGTACCCCCTGTTCAGCTCGAAAAGACTGTTTTGGAATAGCGGAGGGAGGCGGATACGCGGCTATTTCTGCAATAAAAATTATTTATTGAGGCATTTTTCACTGTTCTCGGTGAGCGTGTGCAACAAAAACAATTGCTATATAACATTTTACATTGTTATACAGCAATAACGCATCGGATTGACGCGTGTTGATATAAGTAACTATAAGAAAGGGTCAGTGATGTCCGGTATCATATTAGTTCACGCTGAAAAGGTGTAAGACTCACTAATGATCGGTTCCTGTAAGAATTCTGTCGTGTTACCTTCAATAAACCTTTTAATCCTTTTAATTCATATAAGGATACGTAAAGCTGTCTACAAATAATGCTTTCACGGTTTTCGCCCAAGGTGTACACCCCACTTTTAGCTTTGAAACGAGAGGACAGGGATGGAAGGATGTCATGACCGTTTCGTTCATTCACCCTTGCGCCACCACGCATATCTTGCGGCTAGTCGGAGAAGCAGTACCATGCAATGCACTCCCATGGTGAAGCAGGCGATATGACTGGCATCGAGAAACGTCAATATAGTTTAAGGGTCTTGGATGGTACTGTATTCTACGGGGCTATACGTGAGTGGAAATTTTTATTACTGGGTATGCCGCATATATCTAGAATGGCTACTTTTTTGGCGAAATTTGTAAAAAAAAATGGCGACTTTTGGCGACTTTTTGCTCGTCGTTTGGCGACATTTACTCGAAAGTCAGTGGCAACCCTGAATGGCATTGGATTTTGAGTGCCACCACATGTTTTTGGTCTTTTTGAGGCATTGCCGCAATATTCAGGCCATGGAAGTGAGTTTGTCAGAGTGTTGTTTACACGTCCAAATGCTGATCAACAGCATGCAGCTTGCGGTGTCCACCAAGCGTTGCGGTGTCCACCAAACGGCGGCCGTGCATTAGCTGCCCTCGCTTCCTCTTGAACCATGCTTCATCGATGTGGCCTATCTTCTTGCAGTAACTGCGCCTTCTTGTGCTCTTGATGGTCGCAGCGGAGGCCGAGCCATGTCGTTTGCCCCTTCCCGAGCTGTTCGGCTGATTTCAGATACCTCGCCATTGACGTGCCAATGGCGGGACTTGGTGTTCTCTGCAGGCAAACTGTAATGTTAGATCTTCGGAATCGCAACATTGCCTTCGGAATTTTATATATTTTTTTAAGAGTCTAGGCTGCAGGCTGCCCTCCTGTAGACCACACACGAAACGCTCTCGAGCCGTGATGTCCAGCATCGTTGCATGCAACGAATTTGTACGAGCCGGTGCTTCGCTTCGTGCCGGTGAAATCCGAGTGCCAAAGTTACACTCAGTGGCCAGCTGATTGAATGCTGATACGAAGACAGTAAGATACACGCCTGGGTTTCGATGCTGGGAGCTGCAGCGATGGCAGGGTTCGGATGGCTCGTAGTGTTGCCGGAAATGATATCCGCCAAAGGCACAGTGTTTCGGGAGCCGAAAGTGCTTTTGTTGTCTCATAACTGGAAGGATCCACACAGTGTCATCAAAACGGCCCGCTTGCAGACGCCTTCTTTCATGTCGTTCACTTCGAAATACAAGTTTCGCCGCCCGGCCATTTTGGAAAAACGCTGCGATAGAGCCGCGTGTTACCATGACTGCCGCTGTTTGATGCAGGCGCGGGGAACTCGTCGCCAGCGTTACATCTTATTAAAGCATTTTAGGGCAGAACTGTTTAATATCTGAGAGCCCGCAATCTAATGCTGGGCGGCTTCCTTGCTCCAAGGCGGCGGTTTCAACCCCGAGCAGCAACCGGAAACGGGTGAGAAAGAAGGGTGCGAAATCTCGCCGGCCCTGCCCTGGCTGCTCGCGGTTGTGCTTGTGGCTGGCGGAGGAGGCACTCTATCTTGTGTTTAGAAAAGTGGCCGTCTTCTCGCTTAATTCCTGTTTCTTCAAAGTTTCTAAAGCCTCATGCCAATGGTGTACAGCGCCGTCTGCGTATCGTAAGTTCCACAAGTTTTTTACACCGATATGCCTATGTTTAAATACGAGGCATTTCTTATCGAACCAAGGGCAGTTTGAACGTATCTATCTATCTATCTATCTATCTATCTATCTATCTATCTATCTATCTATCTATCTATCTATCTATCTATCTATCTATCTATCTATCTATCTATCTATCTATCTATCTATGTATCTATCTATCTATCTATCTATCTATCTATCTATCTATCTATCTATCTATCTATCTATCTATCTATCTATCTATCTATCTATCTATCTATCTATCGATCTATCTATCTATCGATCTATCTATCTATCTATCTATCTATCTATCTATCTATCTATCTATCTGGCCGCCTACGTCTGGATGCTCTCGTGATCGCATCCTTAGCTTGGTGTAGACCAATATTGGCGTGGGAGGGTAAGAGGGTTTGACGAATATGACTTTCTGGTCATGACATGAATGACGTGAAAATCCAGTCGCGTGCGTCGTCAAACCATTTCTTCCAGACACGTGTGGCACATATCCATATACCACAGGCGACGTTAAGCAGGTATGTGCCACAGGTGATTGGCAGTTTATATTTTTCCAGGAACCGCCAGAACAGAGGAGGTCGGCGGGGATCTGTTGGGATACCGTAGCCTCCATCGCGCGCGCAAGCCAGCGCAACCAGTCTCCACCATCGCGCAACCAGGACACTGTGATCGCGAGAACAGACATCGGAAATTTAAATACGAGAGCGGTAATAAAAAGGGGCATCAGCAGTGTGGACCAGAGGAATACAAATAATAAAAATCAGGATTGAAGCAGGAATCGAGCGCAAGCCCTCTGCGTGGCAGTCAGGTATTCTACCACAGAGCCACGCCGTGTCTTGAAAATGCTTTCGAATATGACCCTATGCAGGTCTAATGTTGGTGCAACGTCAGTTGTGGTTGCTGTGCTGCTATCTAATTTTATAACAACACAATAAACATTACATTCTTATCCTTTAAATGTATGATACAGGCGTCATGCCAGGTTAACGTCAACTGTGGTTGCAGTGTTGGCTCCGCTTTTATAGAAGTCTAATAAACATAACATTTGTATTGCTATGATTCAGCAAGACATATTCAAGCGATGCTCGACCCCGGAGGAATACGCTAACGGAAGTTACGTATGATATTCACATCATCGCACCGTAATGTGCTCTTCGTTTGGATAACACATAAGTTACCCTTTAAACGCCAGTGTAGTCGACGTTCCTGGCAAAGCGACGAGGGGGACACAAATACTCCGCTTGGAAAAACACGTCGATCCACGTCCGTGACGTTTCTCTCAGAAACGAAAAATGCAGCTTAAACACCTACTCACGGATTGCTTCGCATGAAACTGATTCCCACAAGGCGTGGGATCTGCCGAATTTTTTCTGATTCCGATTTTTGAGAATATTCCAAGTACCGATCCCAAAGCTTCTGTATTGTCAGGCAATTCTTTTGGAAGTGGTGTTCCCTAAGGCCTTGATACCGAGGCTAATAACGTGGAGTCCTACTTGGTTGTAACAACATTTTCGAAAGTCCTGCTGAGCTTTCGCTGGCCGGGCCTACTCGACGGCCCACAGTTCGCTCTAAAAAGTTGTCGAGTAGTAGATGAGTGCCGGACGCGCATCCAGCAATATGCGTGGCGCCAAGTGTGGCACAACGCGCTTCACAGGCACTGCTTCCTTCCTTCCTGTTTGCTCCCGACTGGTGCTGACCGAGATGCACTACGCACACCGAAGGTTGTCACATCAGTTCAGTAAATATTCTATGGTCGCGACATTTTCTCCGGCATGAACAACGTTCCCCACATCGGCTCGTTTGATAGGCGTTTGGATGAGAAGACCAAGAGCTTGCCTGTCGTTAGGTGCTAAAATAATGCAGTGCTAAGTGACCTAGACTCCTACGCCTGGTCCTGTCGAGCTAGAAGAAACTGAGCTCCACTCCTTAAGGCGGAGAAAACTATCAAATTGTGGCTGTTGTGCGCGGCTACGCCGTTGCGCTATTCTAAATGACATGTGATCATGGCTATGTGCAACCTTATGAGGCCAGAGAAAGTACAGGGGCATTACTTGTAGCTTACACCTGTAATGTGCTCATATACATGCAGAGAAATTAGAGTGGACGAAAACCGACCTTACAATCTTAGGATAGCGCGCCCGATCCTCTACCAATTGAGCCACAGCGGCGGTCGTCCTCTCGTTCCACCTTATTGGGTATTTTTTTGCATGTAAACCTGGGAGCAGCCGTGACGGCGCTTCTTTTTTTGCCATCACGTGGCACGCAATGGCGCTTTTGTAGAGATTAGGCGGATATTTCTTCTTTTGTGTCTTTGTTTCTGGATAGGTCGCTTTCGCAAAACGATATAATGAACAAGTCTCGAAGCAGATTCACTCATTCAGTGGCGATACACGAATACTGCGCCAAGCCAGATTGCAAAGCGGAGAAAGGCTGTCAAAGCTGAACGCAGCAACATACTTGCCGTCGTGACCTTAGGCACAGCTGTGCACTTGACGCCCGCTTTTATCGAGAAAGCGCGGCGGCCTGAAATGTCGAGGAAGTGATATTCAACAGAAGGACGGCAAGCCAAGTGTGCGCATGTGTGCACTAGTGGAGCTTCCAACGGAGCGTCACTTCCGGGCCCCCGAATGGTGTGTACACGTTGTCTAAGTTCTGTGTGCGACGATCGTAGAGCAGCCGGATCCGCACACAGTAGCTAGTTGATGACTGTATTGTGCGGCAGAGCAACATGGGCGCGCCTCAAGTGCAGCTCTAAGAGCAGCCATATTGGTCGACAACTGACCTTCACCTGCTAGGCTGCGGTGTACGTATCGTGGAGGGACCGAAAGCAGTCGCCCCACTAGTGAAGGCATCTTCTCAGGTCGCTCCCCTGCGCAAGAATGACCAAGACGCGGAGGCCTTCTGGTGAGCACACTGTCTTATCAAAGACATCGCCTCGTACCCACAAACTCGTTTATTCAAGCGCGAAAACTATTCGTTTGTCAGCCATCCCATCTGTTGCGAGAGTTTGTCACCTCAGCGCATTCACAATTAAAGCACTGAGTAAAAGATCTTTCAGACTCCCTACCGGGATGAATCAAGGCTGGTGCAGATCTTCAAGTTTCCAAAGCGTTCATGAAAAATTGCAGCTACCTCTCCTGATTCCTCTTTAACCCATCTTTGCACCCGACTTCTTATCAACTCCCTTCTTCCGGGTGATTTGACGTGTCATCCTAACAATTTTCAACCAATGGCAACGCATTTCTGCGCAGGTGCTGTTTTCTCGTGTTCTGTTGTCCGTGTTTCTAGCGCAGTTCAAACATTTACAAAATGAGCTTCCAGTAGCTTTCCAACTCGGCGTTCTGCTACAGTTTCGTTACGTTAACTGCCTGCTTTCTGCTAGCTGTTCGAAATGGTACCTGAGTGTTGCATGAAGCCGAAATTTCAATGCGTTAATTTCTTTACCGTTAATCCAGTAACACCCGGGCTAACACATTTGGACTTATTACATTAAGCCGAAAGCGATGCATATCATTGAGGCATTTCAAATATATCGGAGATCGTGCACATAGCAGGCAGATTCATTCGGTGAATTGGGCCACATTTAGAGTTGAGAGTTGCAGATCTGAATACCGCTTCTTGCGTTGCACTTTAGGGGCCCGGCTTGTCGCCCATCAGTAGATCTCATGTGGCGTGATCCCGGTGAAAATCAAATGGTCAATACAAGACTAAAACAAGGCTAGCAATGCTCAAAACCGGGTTAAAGTAAAGGAGCAAGGTCCAAAATAATATAATTAACATAAATATAACCAAGAAGTAATTACAGTAATTATTATAAAATTGCTAAAACGCTTCGGAAACATGCGATTGCTCCTCCTACTGGCGCTTGACCGGCGTCTTCGTCACTGCATTTGAAGGGGAAACAACCTGACGGAACTCGCTGCATACGAGACGCATCTTAACGGCCGTAACACGCAGGAAGCCCACAAAGTGCACCAAAAAAAAAAAAGCGTGGATGTCGCATACAGAGTTTGCGAATCTCCTTAACAAGATTCTATTCATGCCAAGGAAAGCCTAAATGATTACCTAAAATACTGACGTCATCGATGGTTTGGTGAACGGAGCGGCTGGAACACCACCAACGGGAATCGCTGGGTGCCCGTGCTATGCATTTCCCCAGGTTTCAAAGTAGTGGAGCTGCACTTATTTATCTATTTATTTATTTATTTATGCAAAGAACCCTTCAAAAAACTAAGAGCGCACGGAAAACACTGACGACAAAATGTCACACTTATGCACACACGCAAAGAACCCCCACAGGCTCCAGCAGGAGTACTGTGTGTGAGGGGGGGGGGGGTTATACAGTGTATAAGATCACATAAGTTAATATACATGTTATGACACATAAAACTATAAAATAACGTTATAGCGAGAGCAAACGTGACATACAGCTGCGAAACAAAATGCAGAGATACTCATTTGTAAGGGTACATCACCTAACTACAACAAATTATGCAATAGTTAGCGAAGAGCATGCGTGATTTAATGGAAGCAAAGCTCCATTAGGTTGCTCCATAGCTCCATAAGTTGCTGCAGTTCTAAAGCAAGCTTTAGAACTACAGCAACCTCCACAATTTGTTTTTTTTTGGGGGGGGGGGGTTTCGGAGCTGCAACGTATGTGGCTGCACTGCTACGAATCACTCACCGAAGAAATAATTGGCCTCCCTTGCATATTGCGAACGAAAACGCTTTTACCCAGTCCCTCACTCATGCAGAGCATCTGATAGCGGCGGTGGTCGGACTTCCAAAGCAGCGCATAGTTCTGTGTCCAACAGGCAGCCGCTGGAATATTCACCTGGGAATACTGGACACAAGGACCCTCTCAAGCCAAGCTAGATGAGCAGAGTTACTCGATGCGTTAGAAAACCATTAATGGGATATAATTCGCCTTAGTGCGGTTTGAACTGGCGAAGCAATACGCCATTAACCACTGTGCACATAATCTGCTATATAAGGCTCCCTTAGAAAAAAAAAAAGTGCGGTGTGCGGTTTTTAATGAACAAACATTGGAAAATACTGTCTTATCAATGAAAGGGCGCCAGCACTCGTCACAAAGCTGAGTCATTCCATGTCAAACGTCGCGCTCGATCCTTTCAGTTTGTGTTTTATAAAAACTGCCCGAAATCATTTTAGTGCATTACTTGCCCTTCTGTAGTATTTCTGCCCAAAAAATGTTTGATTTCATTAGCCGTAGTATAAAAGTTGACGTAGCGGGCGAAACCGAGGTTGCTGAAAGAAATCCTTCAAAATGCAGAACACCTTAAATCTCTGCTGGTTGTTGTAGAAGCAATGGCACTTTCTTATTCCCTCCGATACCAGGTCTCACGATATGCTTTGTGGTGAAGCAAGACGGCCATTCTACACCAACTTTGACCAATTTTTGAACGTCCAATATAATAATTGCTGGCGTTTAACGCCCCAAAACCACGATATGATTATGAGAGACACCGCAGTGGAGGGCTCCGGAAATTTCGACCACCTGGGGTTCTTTAACGTGCACATAAATCTGAGCACACGGGCCTCAAGCATTTTCGCCTCCATCGAAAATGCGGCCGCCGTGGCCGGCATTCGAGCCCGCGACCTGCCAGTCAGCAGTCGAGCACCTATCCACTGCACCACATCGGCGGGTTCTTTAAAACGTCTGTCAAATTAGTAAACACAATACAACACATGTCTGAATAGTTGTCAAACGTGCAGAAAATATGGAGATGCATGTCGCACAGGAACTGGCGAAAACATACGAAAATGTGTCGACCGACTCGTTTGGAGGCAGGCGCATATTGGTGACCAAGTAAAATAACCGACTGGGGCAGCTGCGATGGCCTCCTCCTTTGCCGGCTCCTCCGTATCGCACCCGCTTGCTATGCTGCAGTAGCTATCCTACGCTCTTTTCCTCCTGACTTCCGTTTCGCAATCTCTTGCTATACGTGGCTACAGTGTGATTTCTTTTTCGTTCTATACATCTCTGTATTAAATGCGAAGCATTTCTTAGCGAGCCTCAAGCACTTTGGGCGTTTCTATCTACGTATCTATCATTCTAGCTGCCGCCGCCGCCTGCGTCTGGGCGCTCTCCTGGCCGTCTCCATAGGTTGTAATGTACCAAAACTTGCATGGCATAAGATGAGTGCATGACGAACACGATCCACTGGTGATGACATGAATAACGCAAAATACATGTCCCGTACGTCATGAAAACCTCTCCCTTAGTCACGTGTGGCACATATCCGCATACCAAAGTTCATGTTATCCGGGTATGGGCCACGGGTGATAACAGTCTCAGGCAGGCAGGCAAACTACTTTACTATCTGGAGGCGGCGCTCAAACCCCCTTAGTCTCAATCAACGCATCAACCGCGAATATATATATATATATATATATATATATATATATATATATATATATATATATATATATATATATATATATATATATATATATATATATATATATATATATATTGACACGGAAGGAAAGTTATAATAATAGTAATTGATGGGGTTTTACATCCGACAACCACGATATGATTATGAGAGACGCCGTAGTGAAGGGCTCCGGAAATTTTGACCATCTGGTATTCCTTAACGTACTGACATCGCACAGTAAGCGTGCCTTTAGCATTTCGCCTGCACCGAAACGCGACCGCCAGGATCGAACCCGCGACCTTCGGGTCAGTAGCCGAGCACCGTAACCACTACACCACAGCGGCCGTCGCAAGGAAAGTAAGGGAGCTGAAGACAGAGCACCCCTGGAAGACGCTGGGCTACCGTCCACTCGTCCACGTGGTCCGCAACGTCGACCATGTGGATTACGCAAAAACCGGGGTCAATGCTTCCTACAATAACTCTGCCGAGAGAACCATGTCCCTCACGATAACCGGTGACTTCAGCATTGATTTATCAAAACCCAACAACGCCTGGTTCTAAGACGGCTTGGGTGTGGACAGGGCATCACAAGACCTCGGTGCCACGTCCATGACAGAAGGCATCACAGATCATTTCTTCGTAAAAGCCATCCGCGGTGTCCACCAGCGCTACTATACTTCGGACTTACACTTAGACCGTTCGCAGCCGTGATCGCGAACGGATACGATAACAAGTCCTGTCCAGCTGCTGGTGCTCATGATCACGGTGATCACGATGACCTTATTCAAGAACTGCCAAAAACTTGTAACATTCTTGTATTCGTATCAATGAAAAAATCTGAATCTGAATCTGAACCCCTTCCACGCATGCACACGGGTTTGTGAAACGTGCATGCGTTCTCCGTCATAATGGATAAGTATAAGAATAAGAGCTGCAACGCAACTCTAACAACTCTGACTGTAACGTACGTGCAGTGCGCGTGCGCGTGCCACTCGGCTGTGTATATATTTAGGGAAACTTTTCTGAATAAAGCTTACTTGCGAGTAGCGCCTGTCCTGTGCATCTGTATTCCTTCATTGTTCTATTCGAATTCGCGCTATAAAGTATTGAAGAATATAAGTACTACATATCAGCTTGCTGCGTTTGGTGTTGCTAACACCTATGTTGCTGTTGGCACCGTTAAACAACTGTAAACACCTGGTTATATAATACATGTGCGACTCTTCAAAACATGTGTGTACGTATACCATTTTGACATTTCTCTAGCGTCATTCCGTAACGTTTCGCTCAATGTGAAAGATTGAGACACAGTCACCTTCCTGCGCATGCTTCGCATAACATCGACTCCCACGGTACGTGGGATCTGCCGAATTTTAAATGCGAAGCATTTCTTAGCGAACCTCAGGCACTTTGGCCGTTTCTATCTACGTATCTATCTATCTATCTATCTATCTATCTATCTATCTATCTATCTAGCCGCCTACGTCTGAGCGCTCTTCTGGTCGTCTACATAACTTGTAACATACCCAAATTGGCATAGCAGGGGATCAGTGTATGACGAACACGATTCACTGGTCATGAAATGAATAACGCAAAATATCTGTCGCGTACGTCATGAAACCCTTTCTCTCAGTCACGTGTGGCACATACCCGTATACCAGAGTTCATGTTATGCGGGTATGCGCCAGAGGTGATACAGGGTCTCAACCAACACATAAACCGCGAACACACACATTGACACGCAAGGAAAGTGATAATAATAATAATTGTTGGGGTTTTATGTCCCAAAACCACGATATGATTATGACAGACGCCGTAGCGAAGGGCTCGGAAATTTTGACCATTGGTTATTCTTTAACGTGTACCCAGATCGCACATTACACGGGCATCTAGCATTTTGCCTGCATCGAAATGCGACCGCCGCGGCCGGGATCGAACCCGTGACGTTCGGGTCAGCAGCGGAGCACCGTAGCCGCTACACCACCGCGGCGGACGCAAGGAAAGTGAGGAAGTTGAAGACAAAATACCCGTGGTTGACGCTCAACTACTATCCACTCGTCCACGTGGTCCGCAACGTGGATAACGCAAAAACCGGGGTCAATGCTTCCTACAATAAATATGCTGAGAGAACCAGGCCTCTCATCATTACCGCTGACTTCAACATTGATTTATCAATACACGACAACGATTGGTCCTTATACTGTGTGAAAGACGGCTTGGATATGGACAGGGCATCAAAAGACCTCGCTGTCACGTCCACGACAGAAGGCATCATACATCATTTCATCGTAAGATGCGTCCAGGATTTCCACCAGTTGCACTATACCTCGCACTTCACTACACTTAGACTCCTCATAGCCGCGATCACGAACAGATCCAATTAACAAGTCCGGTTCAGCCACTGTTGCTCACTGATCACGGTGATGATAACCTTGTACAAGAACTGTCAAGAACCCCTTCTACACATACACACGGGTTCGTGAAACGTGCGCGCGTTCTCCGTTATAACGGACAAGTATAAGCATAACAACTGTAACTGTGACTGTAACGTACGTACAGTGCTCCTGCACGTGCAACTCGGCTGTGTGCATATCTAGGGAAACTTTCCTGAATGGAGCTCAGTTGCGAGCTAACCGCTGTCGATCCTGTGCATCTCTGTTCCTTCTTTGTCCTGTTCGGATTCGCACTATCCAGCATTGAAGCATATAAGCACTATATACCAGCTTACCGCGTCTGGTATTGGTAACACCCATGTTGGCATTGTTACGCAACTCTAAACAACTAGTTATATAATGCATATGGTCTTCAACAAATGAGTGTGCGTATACCAATTCCACATTTCTCTAGCGTCATTCCGTAACGTTTCGCTCAATGTGAAAAATCATGCCACAGTCACCATCACGCGCATGCTTCGCATTACATCGATTCCCACGGTACGTGGGGTCTGTCGAATTGTTTCTTTCTTTCTATCGTTCATTCTGTATTATATTACTCTTTAACGCAGTAAACTTGGTGAGGTGGTAAGTTAACATGTTGGGATAAACGCTCCACGTTTATCCTAACGTATTAAATGTGAAGCATCTCTTAGCGAAATCCTGTGACTTTGAGCGTATCTATCTATCTATCTATCTATCTATCTATCTATCTATCTATCTATCTATCTATCTATCTATCTATCTATCTATCTATCTATCTATCTATCTATCTATCTATCTATCTATCTATCTATCTATCTAGCCGCCTACGACTTTGAGCTCTCCTGGCCGTTTTGTTAATGGGATTTGGTTGGTTGGTAACAACTTTATTGATGGTCCGGCAGAGCTTTCGCCGACTGGGCTTTAGGTCTGTATACCAAAATTTTGGTATGACATAACATGATCGTATTGCAAAGATAAATACCAGGTCATAACATGAAAATCATGACATGCATATCATGAACAGCATGATTTTCATGTCACGGACTTGGGGCTCTTGCGGCCATTTCGTTAATTTGATATACATCAAAATTAGCATGGCGTGACAATACGACGAACACAACTCATGACATAAATCATGACAAGCATGTCATGTACAGCACGATTTACATTACATGGTCTCGCGGCACTCGTGGCTGTTGAGATGAATGGATACATACCAAAACTGATATGATGAGGCATTTCGGTATGACGAACATCACTTATGCATGGTAATATGAAAATCCTGACATGAATGTCATGTACGGCATGATTTACATGCCGCGCTCATGGTGCACTCGCGGCCGTATCGCTGGCTTTATACACACCAAATTTGGTATTGATCGACGATACTGTATGATGAACGTAAATCAGAGGGGGTAACGGGAAAATCGCGACATGCAAGTCATGCACGACATGATTTACATGCTACCCTCATGGTGCCCTCGCGGCCATATCGTTGGCTTGATATACACTAAAATTGGTATTGCGCGACGAGACTGTATGAGCAACGTAAAAGAGGGATGGTAACATGAAAATCCGGAGATGTATGTCATGTACGATATGATTTACATGCCACGCTCATGGCGCACTCGCGGCCGTTTAGCTGGCTTTATATACACCAAAGCTGGCAATGTGAGACTGTATGATTAACGTAAATGAGAGGTGGCAACATGAAAACCATGACTTGCGTGTAATGTATGGCAGGGTTTAGATGCCACGCTCACGGTGCACTCGTGGCGTTTCGCCCGAAATGGGTATTGCGCGGTGTGACTGTATGACGAACATAATTGACAGGTGGTAACATGAAAACCACGACACACATGTCATGCACGACATGATTTACATGACACGCTTATGGTGGACTCACGGCCGCTTGACTGGCTTGACATGCACCAATACTAGTATTACGCGATGTGACTGTATGGCGAACACAAATGAGAGGTGGTAACATGAATATCATCACATGCATCATAGGAGAGCGCGGTTTTGGACAGAAAGAAAGACAACACGACAGAAAGGACTTCTGTCGTGGTGTCTTTCTTTCTAACCAAATCCGCGCTCCCCTATGCAAGATGTCGAACCAACTAGCCCAACAACTGACCATTTTGAAGCATAATTCCAAAGCAACAGTCGGCTCCGAGGCACGATTAGCGCGAGTCACGTTTAAGCGAGTTCCAAAAAGATGGCTGATCCCTCCGTCATGGAATCCGTATAACACGAAAGTGAATCGTGCCGTCACAGAAGTAGTTGATTGTTTATAGTACATTGACATATGAGAGCTGGTACAATGTCTATTGTCCTTTGGCAGATATATCACCGCTTGATGTGAACGCACCCACGTTGACGCCTAGTGGCCCACCTTCGTACCGACGACTAACGGCAATGATTATGATTTAATCCCTGCAGCAGCTGAAGTTGTGAAGATATACCTGGACACCGCATATGGTGAATCCGACGCAAAGATGGCATCGACAAGCACATAGGAAACACTGATACTCGATGTGCACTCCCCAAAGCGTTGTGAAACGCGAAGAGAAACGTGACGAGCGTCGTGTCTTCCCTCTAGCCTGGTCGGTAATTCTCACAAGGCGAGCGGGGAACGCGCCGAATGGAACGGTCGTAGCAACGGCGCGTTGCAAGAGCTAATGGCGGAGGCAGCCAAGTCTTTCGTGTTTTTTTTTACCCTGGTGGTACACATGTCACCGCCATGTTATAAAGGGGACGCCCATAGCATCCATCTATCCATCCAAGAGCACTGTGAGAGGAAAGTGTGAAAGATAAAAGGCGCGTTCATGTGGCCCTCGCTATGTGTTTGGAGGTAGCTCATTGAGCTAAACGCCCGCCAGCCATGTCGCTGACCGAGAGGTCATTGGTTAGACTCCTGGCAACGGAACTAGTTTTTTAAATGCGAAGCATTTCTTTGGGAACCTTTGGCACTTTGAGCGTTTCTATCTACGTATCTACGTATCTATCTATCTATCTATCTATCTATCTATCTATCTATCTATCTATCTATCTATCTATCTATCTATCTATCTATCTATCTATCTATCTATCTATCTATCTATCTATCTATCTATCTAGCCGCCTACGTCTGGGTGCTCTCTGATCGCCTCCTTAACTTGGTGTAGACCAAAATTGGCATGGGCGGGTAAGAGGATTTGCCGAATATGAATGTCGGGTCATGACATGAATAACGTGAGAATCCTGTCGCGTATGTCGTCAAACCCTTTCCTCCAGAGACGTGTGGCACATACCCGTTAACCACGGGCCGCGGTGTACCGGTATGCGCCACAGATGATTGACAGTTTATATCTACTCATGAACGGCGAGAACAGACAATGGTAATTTAAATGCGAGAGCGTTAAGAAAAACTGTAATCGGCAGCGTTGACGCAACGAATGCAAAGAATGAAAATGGGGATCCCAGCAGGAATCGAACCAAGGAATTCTGCGGGGCGATCAGGTATTCTACCACAGAGCCACGCCAGGTCTATAAAGTGGTTTGGAAAAACAGCCTATGCAGCCGTAATGTCGGTGCAACGTCAATTGTGGTTATGGTGCTGGCTATCTAATTTTACAAGAAAGCAATAAATACTACGTGATACTCCTACGATGTGTACTCCTACGATACAGGTGTCATATCAGATTGATGTCTGTGGTTCCAGTGTTGGCTCCGCTTTTATAGCAGTGTAATCAACATTACATTTGTATTCCTATGATTCAGCATGCCCCGGAGAAATACATTAACGAAAGTTACGTATGATATTCACATCATCGCACCGTAAAATGCAATTAGTCCGCCAGAACGACGCAGTGTCCTCTTCATTTCTTACGAGGCTAGGCGATGGCCTCATGCTGACCGAGGATGATGCCAGATTGATGGACAGCCGCTTTGTAGACTAGGCTACGTAGGCCAGATACGCGCAGGTAGTCTACGAGTACGACAAGCGCCATCCAGTGACGTTGGTCTACGTAGCACTATCCAGGCCTACCAGCCTCGGCGGCCTATAACTCACCAACGAGAAGGGTGACTTCAGGTTCCGACGTGTCGCCGCTTCTATCGACAGACAATTTGTAGAAGAAATGACCGAGGCATCGACGATTTCCAACAGCTGTACCATACCTCATACTTCACTACACATGGACCCCTCGTCACCGCGATTACGACCGGATCCAATAAAAAGGCATGACCAGCTGCTGGTGCCCACCGACCACGGTGATGATGACCTTGTGCAAGAACTGTCAAGAACTTCTTCCACACGTGTACACTGGTTCGTGAAACGTGCGTGCGTTCTCTATCATAAGGGACACGTATAAGCACTACATATCAGCTAACCGCTTCTGGTGTTGGTAATACCCACGTTGCTGTTGGCAGCGTCATCCAACTGTAAACAACTGGTTATATAACACATATGCGGCTCTTCAACATATATGTGTGCGTATAAAATTTATACATATCTTTAGCATCGTTTCTAGCGTTTCCATCAGTAAAAAAAATTACGCCACTGTCACCTTCCCGCCGCATGCTTCGCATTTCTTACTGAAAAACCAAAAAGACGCGTACCATCAAGGAGTCGACGCGTACCATCAAGGAGTGGGAGTCGATGCAATGCTTCGCATTGCATCGACTCCCACGGTACGTGGGATCTGCCGAATTTTTTCTTTGCCATCTGATCACGTTAATTTTGCTGACGTATTTCCGTGACGGAAATACGTCACAAAAGCCTTGGTGAACCCCGGCATAAAAACCTTTTGTGTTATTAGAAATAAAAGTCACAGTTTCGCCGCAAGGGCGAAGCAATGAATGCGATAGCAAAAAACTAATGCTATACGAAGTGAGGCCCGCCAATAGATACTCTAAGTTTGAACAGCGCTCCTGTTGCAAAGGCGGCCGAAGCAGCGAACGAAACTAGCGTGCTTCAAGAGTCGAGCCGTGACACTTGATAGTTCGCGCTCATCGTCTGTTTGTTCGTTTAGCGGCGTCCCTTGCTCGAGTGACTTTCGTACGCTCCGTAACATGAGCGCGGACACGACGGTGAAACCTTGAAACAACCCTCTTCCCCTCACCACCAGAAAACCACGCGAGCAGACAGCGGAAGGGCAAGGTTCTCCTTGCGCAAATATAAGAAGAAGCGAGCGAGCTCGCCGACGACATTTAAATGCGCCCGTCGTGCTCCTAGCGCCATCTCGCTGGTAATGAAGAAACGCTTATAAGCGCCAGCCGTCTCTGAGTCCGTCCAGCGGTAAAGGGTGTGTATATAACGCTCGCCGTTAGCTAGGCGGAGGATCTGCGTTTCGTGGCGTAGCGGTTAGCGCCACTCGCTGCGGAGCAAAAGGTCCCTGGTTCGATTCCGCGCTTCGGAAGCATTTTTCTGAATTATTTTTCTTTGGGCCTTTTATTTATATATATAAATGCTTATACATATACGGTGCATGACGGCGACGGCGACGGCAAAATTCAGCCGAGACTGTCCATATAATTGCTATCGCAATAATAGAAAAGAACAAGCCGACGTATATCCCCAGTGCTTGTTATTTACATTTTTTACAGCGAAAGCTAGTATCAGATCACAACGACAGTGGGGTAGTTATCCGCTGCCGCCGCCGGATGGATGGATGGATCCTAAGGGAATAGCTCGACCCACTACGGGGAATTGGCCGTGAAGCGTGCGACAGTAGAATTGCTGAAAAAAAGAAGAAAAAAAAGGAATATGCGAGGGCGTACGTAACTACTATCGCGCGAAAGAAGAGAAAATGAAACAAGAAAGAAATTCCTAAGAACGTCGGCCACTCTTACTGACTATCATCAACAACCAAGCATGAACGCCTCTAAGAGAGGGTAAGGTTGCATGCTCTTGACGTCGCTTTTCAAGATCAAGCGATGGCGTCAACCTGGGCGCCAGATGCTACCGGTGGTGCGTGTTATTCATTGCTTCCACCCACCACCTTCCTAGCCATTGCTAAGCAGCCACTCTGCCCAGTCAGCCATGGCTCTAGTGACAGCGAGGGTGTTTGGATCCCTTGTACCATGCGTCCCAGGTACCTTTAGCCAAGGGTTAAAACACAGTATCAGAGGCAGGCGAGCGAAATCAGTTGCAAACTGCTGACAGTCACCTTGCGCACTACAGACAATTTCAACAGCGAAGCGGTTTAGCAAATCGTTCCCTGTCCGGCGAACCAAAAAACTATCATCATCATAAACCGGTATGTGCCACTGAGATTAGCTAAGTCCAACTCCACACCACTGCTCCACTAAAAATGAAGAAAGCAAGAGTTAGCCCAACAAATGGCTGCGAAGCGACGGCGGCGAGCCGAAGACCCCGAGTACGTACGACGGCAGAATACTATGGAACGGGAAAGGCAACAGTGGCTACCCCTAAGTGATGGAAGGCCTACGCCAACGACAACGTGCCCTTACATCTATGAGAGGTTCGGACGCTTGGTTTCAGCGCGAGGTGCTGTTTCTGCAGTTTGGACATCCGTGTCGCGTCTGTGGCTGTCTGTGGTTTAATTCGAAGCTCTCTGCGCTCAGAATGAACGTAGAAACAACCTGGCATGACCTAGCTAAACCCTAGCAACGACCTAGAAGCAACCTAGAAACATTACCTAGCTAAGGCCTAGAAACAACCTAGAAGCAATCAGACACAATGGTCCCGTTTTTCTGTTTCAAGCCCCGCGCTGCTTAGTGCAAGCTTCGCCATTTCTTTGTAAGTAATAATTTTGTTAATTGGGCTTATTTAGCTAAATTGCTCAATATAGACTTTAGTCAAGAAATGCTGCTTGCAAAGTTCGAGAGCGTCTTCAGAAACCCCCACTGCATTATTTGCGATAAAGAAAGTCTGGCGTATACCACTTTTTCCACGCTGCAAAGAAAGCCCGCCAAATACAAAAAGAACCACGTTACCAGCGCATTCGCGCGCAGCGAACGTGCTGCTCTCAGCCGTGGTTTGAGCCAAGGAAATCAGCTGCGGCCGCGACTCGCCGGCTCCTTTGCAGCGGTAGGCCGAGAACTTAACGATGGTTTGTTGGCCTGCGCTCACTACAACTTGCACAGTCACGCGCTCCAACTGGCTGACGCGGGCCAAGAAACCACCGACAACTCATCGGCCTACCGCTGCAACGGAGCCGGCGAGTCGCGGCCACAGCTAATTTCGTTCGCTCAAACCACGGCTGAGGGCAGGACCTTCGCTGCGCGCGATTGCGCTAGTCACGTGGGCTTTTTTTGTTTTTTTTTTCTTATTTCGCGCGCTTTCTTTGCAGCTTGGAAAAAAATGGTACACGAGAGGCTTTCTTTGTCGCAAATAATGCAATGGGTGTTTCTGAAGACGCTCTCGAACTTTGCAAGTCGCAGTTCGTGCCTAATGTCAATATTTATCAATTTATTTAAATAATCCTAATGAACAAATTAATTCATTACAAAACAAAAATTGTCTGTAGTGCGAAAGTAGATTGTCAGCAATCTGCAACTGATTTCACTCGCCTGCCTCTAATATCGTATTTTTTAGCCCTTGGCTGAAGGTAGCTGGGACACCCGGTATGTGAGACCAGAGCTGTCATGAGATCACAACACGAGCCGATTTCGGAGCCGTACTTGTCCGCTGCTGCCAGTGTCCGTAACCGCTCTCGCGCGAAATAAGGAAATATTCTGCGAGAAAAAAAGATATCTAGGGACGGATGGGATTTCGACAGGGGCGAACTGCGTGGTAGCCGAGAATTCTACCACAGAGCCACCTTGGTGCTTGAAACTCCTTCGCGAGAATGCCCTATACAGGTATCATGCCGGGCAAGCAGTAGTGTTAACATATGTTATATAGCGTCGTCGAAGAATAAAATAACAATCCGGCGTCACACAATGCGAATTGCACAACGAGTGACTGGGTCATTGATTGCTTCAAGCTCATTACAAAGGCTGAGCAGTAATTGTTGATCGTCATCAGCCACAGCACAAAGTGAACATAATGCCTTACAGACGTGTAGCGGGTACCACACCTCTCCACAGAATGACGAATAATGACATAGTGGGTGCTTGCCGACTTCACGAAAGTCGCGATCATTTTATCGTAGTGGGCGCCTCGCAGGTGTACTTGTATTTAGAATAACAGAGAGCTGAGCTAGTTGGTAAGGATTCATTGCATTGCATGGGCATGCGCAGATAAGTTTTCGTGCCTGCTTTCTTTTCCGCCGTTGTGCACCTATTCAGTTGTTAGTCGGCGTTTGTGGTGTCCTGACTTCTTTCTTGTGTCCCTGTTTCCACGCCCTGTCTTATTAGAACGTACTTGTATTAGTTGCCGCAAGAGAACGGGATCTAGAAACGCCGCTCTTCCAGCTTTCAATGTGACGGTGCTGCGTGTTCCGCGGAGGCCTGGAGATATGTTTATATAACAGAGTATTTCTAAGCAAACCACCTTTCTGAACGAACCGTCTGGACCATTGTCAACGGCACGGCACAAAGCCGACGAATGCGCGCAAAACGTAAAAAAAGCATGGTTGACCCTTGCGTGATAGGAATCGGTATAACACAAAACTGAACCGTGCTTTCACAGGAGTATAGTATACTATTTATTGTAGATTCAAGTACGAGAGCTTGCACAGTGTACATTGTTGGTGTTTGGCAGCTACAGCACCGTTCTTAGAGGCGAATCTCCACCACGACGACTAACGGCAATGATCATGATTTGTGGTAACTGAAGAAATTCACATACACCTGGGCGCAGCATCCCGCGCAAAGATGGCATTAGCAAACACTATACAACTTTTCTTGGCAATGAAGGGAAATCTACGGGGGTGGAGCGTCTGCACGTGTACTGCTACGCGAAGTAGTCCGGTTTAGCGCAAGTCTCGTAACGCCGTGGAAAGTGATGGGTAGCGTTGCATTTCGACGCAAACGCTGCTTAGCGTCTAACGTACGGGTAAAAGGCGCGACTTTTTCACGCACGCAAAAACGCAAAGTGACAACGTATAAAGTAAAAGAAATGCAAATTTCTTGCTTGTGTGCGCTGCCTTCCGTCTCCAAAAGCTACATGTAGAAAATGAAGGAGTATTTTATATATCTCACGCAAAAAATACGGACGCAATTGTGGGACTACATTCATTAGTGGTAGGATATGTGCCTTGCGGCTCTGTAGCCTTCGCTTCATTGCCAAGAAAAGTTGTTGGCGAGTATAGCACTCGATATGCGCTCTATCAAATCGTTGTCATTTGGGAAAAGAGACGCCAAAATGTGCGCAGCCCAGTGATCTGCGCATGTGGTCATGCATATACCATACAGCGCTTCAGAAACGCGAGAGGCAGAGTTTGTCATTTGAGCGGTGAACGCGGAAAGGCGTTCCGCTTGATGGCGTGTGGTCAGCTGGCGTGTACCTGCCACGGTAGTCTAGTGGTCATGGCGCTCGACCGCTGACCCGCAGGTCGTCGGATCGAATCCCGGCGGCCGCATGGAGGCGAAAATGCTTGAGGTCCGTGTGCTTAGATTTAGGTGCACGTTACAGAACCCCAGGTGGTCGAAATTTCCGGAGCCCTACACGAGAGCGCCCCTCATAATCGTATCGTGGTCTTGGGACGTTAAAGCCCAAAAATTATTATTCCCGCTGGTGTGTCTCTCGTTGAGTCGAAAGCTGTGGGCGCTCGTTAGTGTCATGACGCCCTACTTCACCGGGCCCAGACGGTGACACCGCGCCCAAGATCACGGTGAGTGAGAGGTGTGTACAGCGCGCTTGTGAAGCCTCATGAATTAGCGTCGGTAGCGCCGTGAGTAGAGCGCCCGGCAGCGATCGTGGCGGACCGAACGGTCTTATGTTCGACTCCCAGGACATCGAAATCAACGAAACCCTTAACAGCGAAGCTATTTAAGCTAGCCGTAATTTGTGCGGCCTATCAGAAAACGGGTATGTGCCACGGCCTGTCGCAAAGCTATCATCACCATAAACGGGTTTGTGCCACAGAAATTGGTTAAATCCCACCACTGGCCTACTAAAAATGTAGAAGAAAACTATCGTCATCAAACGGGTATGTGCCACAGTGCAGCCAATCAGAAAGCCACCATCATAAACGGGTGTGTATCATAGAAATTATGTAAATCGCTCTACTCACCACTGTATAATAATAATAATAATAATAATAATAATAATAATAATAATATAATAATAATAATAATAATAATAATAATAACAATAATATCTGGGGTTTAACGTTTCGCGCACGCGATAATTTCGCGCACGCTATAGGTACGGCAGAACAAAGAGTGATCACTTACTTGTGAAAGAATCCAGCGCCGATTTGTGCCCAGAGTCAGATGGAAATCATGGATCCTATAGGCCTACTGTCTTCTCGGCCGCCATACCCAGCCGGTGGCGACGCATTATATAATCATATCTGGGGTTTAACGTCCCAAAACCACGATATGATTATGAGAGACGCCGTAGTGGAGGGCTCCGGAAATTTCGACCACCTGGGGTTCTTTAACGTGCACCTAAATCTAAGTACACGGGCCTCAAACATTTTCGCCTCCATCATAAATGCAGCCGCAGCGGCTGGGATTCGATCCCGCGACCTTCGGGTCCTACTCACCACTGGTCTACAAAAGAATGAAGAAGGCAAGATTTGGCCCAAGAAATGGCTGCGAAGCGACGGGGGTGAGCCGAAGACCCCGAGTACGCACAACGAGAGAATACTACGAATCGGGAAAGGCGACGGCGGCTGCGAGAAGACCCCTAAGCGATGGAAGGCTTACGCCAACGACAGTGTGCCCGTAGATCTATGAGATGTGCGAACGCTTGGTTTCAGCGCGAAGTTCTCTCTCTGGAGTTTGGGCATCCGTGTCGTGTCCGTGACTGTCTGCGGTTTTACTTGAACCTCTCTGCGCTGAGGGTCAACGTAGAAACAACATTCTGCTGACGTATATTTATCATTACTCGAACTCGTACTGTCACATAACTATTTGGAATTTGAAGAAAATTACTACCGTCAAATGCAAGAAGCAAGAATGGGTACCCCATTCGCACCCACTTATGCAAACATATTCATGGGAATTCTGGAAACAGACTTCCTGTCTCGCTGCGCGGACAGACTCCACACGCACCTTCGGTACATTGATGACATACTTATAATATGGGGCCATGGCAGGGACAGTCTAACTAAATTTACGTCATTCCTAAACTCCTTTCATCCAACAATAAAGTTCACGTCCGTAACCTCAGCTGAGCGCATCAACTTTCTTGACACAACCATATATTTTGAGAATGGCATATTAAAGACAACACTGTATAAAAAACCATTTGACAAGCAAAAATACCTAGATTATACAAGCCACCACCCGAGACATTGTAAACAGGGCACATTCAAGTGCCAGGCAACAAGGTTACGTCGCATATGCGTAGAAAATGAGGATTACATAAACAGACTTATTACCCTAAAAGGAACACTAGCAAACAGAAGCCATCCCAAAGCGTTCCTTCATAAGGCTTACACGGACGCACTAAAACTAGACCGAACCGAGACACTCAAACCACGCCCTAAAACCACAACAACAACGCCTCTTCTCATTACAAAATTTTCAAACGCACTTCCGAACATAAACAACATCCTCACAAAATACGATCCAGTTCTAACAACCAACCAGAAAGAAAAAAATCTTCCCTGAACCGCCTAAGGTCGCCGACAGACGCAACGCCAATTTTAAAGATATGCTCGTTCATGCAAAACAAAGACTACACCAACATATGCTCCCCGTGGGCTCTCCAGATGCTCTACATGCAAACATATACAGCCAGCCACCAAGGTAAAATGCACAGCATCGGATTACATTCACAAGGTAACATCGAACTTCACGTGTACCTCAAACAACCTGATCTACTGCATTGAATGTAGCACCTGTAAAAAACAATACATTGGCGAAACTGGACAACCAATTCATGTAAGACTGAATGGCCACCGCGCAGACACAAAGCACAATTTACCAAAAGCAGTAGACAGCCACTTCAACCAACAAGACCACTATTTCGATAAAGCCAAACTTTACGTTCTACAAACAAATATCTGGTCACCACGTGATACACAAATTTCAATCCCTACACCCATCAGGAATAAATCTAGCACGTGGTAATCTGGAATTACTAAAAGCCACAGCATCATTTCTATAATATTAGGAGACATGAAGTACGCTCAGCCTTCCAATAACCTTGACCAATATTCCATTCGCAACATAAAATGCCTGCTAGCCTCCATAATACACTAACAATGTTCGCTTTTAAAAATATTTCAATCCTATATATATATATATATATATATATATATATATATATTGTAGCGAAGCCTTTGAGTTGAGTAAGGGGTTGCGCTCTCTATAGCCTTCTAGTGGGTCGTCCTCTTGGGCTCTTCCCGCTCGCGCTCTGAGCTCGTGTTCTTGCTTGACTGTCGCCATTGAGCATCGTCGCCGACTGCCGTCTAATAAACACCTCAACAAATTGGTGGAGAGTGCTGTGCCCCTGGATTCGATGCCCCTGGAGCTACGATCCCGTAGCCTACCAACTACCATGCCTCAAGACGCTGCTCAGCAAACGCCTCCTCCAACAACGACCTCCTGCCCCGGTGTCCCCCGCATCCGCGACCCCCCTATCTTCACCGGCGCGGATGGGACCGACGTTGAGGACTGGCTTGCGATGTACGAGCGTGTGCAGCGTACCCAATAAATGGGACGAGGCAGGCAAACTCAGCAACTTGGTTTTCTACCTCGCGGGTGTGGCGGGCCTGTGGTACAACAACCACGCCACCGATTTCCCCACGTGGTCTGCTTTCAAGACCGCCATCATCGACGTGTTTGGCCGCCCTGCCCTTCGTAAACTGCAAGCCGAACAACGTTTACGTGAACGAGCTCAGCAGACCGGTGAGTCCTTTACGAGCTACATAGAAGACGTCCTGGACTTGTGCAAGAAAGCCGACGCAGCTATGCCTGAGTCTGACAAGATCCGCAACGTTATGAAAGGCATCGACGACGACGCCTTCACTATGCTGCTCGCCAAGAACCCTCGTACTGTGGCCGAGGTGATCACGCTCTGCCAAAGCTACGAGGAGCTGCGCCGGCAGCGGTTGCTGACCCGTCGACCTGCATCACGCGACGCCGATCTCGCTGGCTTGTCGGCCATTTCTGATCAGTCCGCCTTGCTAGCCGAGATCAAGTCCTTTGTGCGCGAGGAAATTGCCCGCCAGTTCTCCCTACTGGCCTTCCCTCAGCAGCAGCATGTTGAACAGCCATCGACCACGCTGCTGCCTCCCTTACGCCGCGCTATTCAGCAGGAAATCGCGGAAGTCATGCCGGAATACCACCAGCCCCCTCCGGCGCCTGCACCGCTCAGTTACGCGCAAGTTGTAGCCAGGTCACCCCAAGCGATCTCTGTGGCTGCCCCACTTACTTACGCCGAAGCCGTCGCCAGACCTCAGGCCTTTGAAGCGAGTGTGCCGGCTGCGTTTGCCGACGTCATACCTGGGCCACCGATGCAGCCCATCATGCAGTCGTATCAGCAGACGCCTCGTCCACCGCGTCCTGCGTCATGGATGGGACCTACCCCGACGAATCGATGGCGCACTTCTGACAACCGCCCGATCTGCTTCGCGTGCGGTTGCGCCGGTCATGTTGCCCGCTATTGCAATCGCGTGCAGCCGCCTCGTGTCGGCTCAACCATCACCAGCCAGTCAAGCCGCCCGTATTACGCTTCACCGCCGCCTATGTCACCGTCGTCTCGCTCAGCTCCATCTACACGCCGTTCGCCGTCACCACGACGCCGATCACTGTCACCGATGCGGCCACGTCCGGTCCCACGTGACCAGGAAAACTAGTCGTCGCAGTCCACGAGGCAAGGGCTGCGACGCTGTCGAACTGCGAAAGCCCTCAGAGAAGCCCATCGAACGTGTTAGACGTGTTTGTGGACGGTGTTCGCGCATCTGCCCTTATCGACACTGGAGCCGCCGTATCCGTTATTGACGCCAAACTTAGCCGATTACTGCGAAAAGTGACGACGCCACTTCCCGGGCTCTCCCTCCGTACAGCCAGCGCCCAAAGTATTCACCCTACAGCGGTGTGCACAGCCCGCGTCATGATTAACGATGCTCTGTACGCCGTCGAATTGATCATCATTCCAGCATGCTCTCACGACGTCATCCTAGGATGGGATTTTCTCTCCCACCACGAGGCCGTGATTCATTGCGCACCAGCCGAAATAGAGCTCTCACCATTCTCTGATCTGACGCCGGCTGACTGTCCATCGCCTGTGAGCAAGGTACTCGTCAAAGACGACACCACAGTGCCTGCAAATTCGTCAACGGCGGTATCCGTCTACTGCGCCAGTCTCTCTGACACCGCTGCACTCCTCTCGCCATCTGACCGTGTTTGCACGAGGAAAGGCTTGCTGGTGCCTTTCGCGACAGTGCAAGTCACTCAGGGCAGCGCGTCAATTTTTGTTATCAACCCATCTCCGTACAGTGTTACGTTGGTGCGAGGAGAATGTCTCGGCAGCGTGGAACCCCTCGAAGACGCACAAGTTATGGACGAACCAGATGACACGCACTGCCCCAACTCCAGTACGCTCAGTGCTGTTACCACGTCTGGTTCATCGCCCGATGATGTATTCGCTTCTTCCATTGCTGACAACCTTACGCCGGTCCAGCGTTCCCAGCTTCTGGGTCTCTTGGAAGAATTTCGCGCTTCTTTCGATGTCGCTCAAACTTCTCTCGGCCGCACGTCCACCGTTACGCATCGCATCGACACTGGCGCCCAACCGCCACTGCGGCAACGTCCATATCGCGTATCTCCCACAGAACGCCGCGTAATCAACGAGCAAGTCGACGACATGCTTCGACGCAATGTTATTCGACCATCTAACAGCCCCTGGGCGTCTCCTGTCGTTCTTGTTGCGAAAAAGGACGGTTCTGTGCGGTTCTGTGTGGACTACCGACGGCTCAACAAGATCACTCGTAAGGACGTGTATCCACTACCGCGCATAGACGACGCGATTGACAGCCTACAAGGAGCAGAATTCTTTTCATCCATCGATTTGCGCTCAGGGTACTGGCAAGTACCTATGGCTGATGACGCTCGACCGAAGACCGCCTTTGTCACGCCCGACGGCTTGTACGAATTCAACGTCATGCCGTTTGGGCTGTGTAATGCGCCCGCCACCTTCGAGCGCATGATGGATACTATTCTGCGCAACCTGAAATGGCACACGTGCTTGTGCTACCTCGACGACGTCGTTGTGTTTGCTCCAGACTTCTCCACGCATCTTCAACGCCTCCGGCATGTGTTGACGCGTTTGAGCAACGCTGGTCTGCAACTGAATCTAAAGAAGTGCCGATTTGCAGCACGGCAGCTCACAATACTCGGCTACGTCGTGTCCAAGGACGGAATTCTCCCCGATCCAGCCAAGCTTCGGGCCGTGACCGAGTTCCCGAAACCGACGTCCGTCAAAGAACTGCGCAGTTTCGTAGGACTGTGTTCCTACTTTCGGCGCTTCATTCGAAACTTCGCGACTATCATATCGCCGCTGACGAAGCTCCTCGGAAGTAACGGGCCCCTCCATTCGTGGTCGTCAGAGTGCGACGACGCTTTCGCAACGCTCCGTCGTTTGTTGACGTCGCCTCCCATACTACGCCACTACGACCCTACGGCCCCTACAGAGGTACACACAGACGCCAGCGGTGTTGGCCTTGGCGCTGTCCTTGCGCAGCGCAAACCGGGGTTCCCTGAATATGTCGTGGCATATGCAAGTCGTACGCTTACTAAAGCCGAGACCAATTACACCGTCACCGAAAAGGAATGCCTGGCGATCATCTGGGCCCTTACGAAGTTCCGACCCTATTTGTATGGTCGCCCATTTGATGTCATCACCGACCATCATGCACTATGCTGGCTGTCGTCATTGAAGGATCCCTCAGGCCGCCTCGCCCGCTGGGCACTTCGCCTACAGGACTACGATATCCGCGTGCTGTACCGCAACGGACGCCAGCATGCTGACGCCGACGCCCTCTCGCGCTCGCCCTTGCCTGACGACAATACCCCATGCTCGTCACGTAACATTATTGTTTCTTCCATCGACGTTCACACCATCGCTACCGAACAGCGCAAGGATAAATGGATCGCCTCGCTGATAGACTTGCTCACTGATCCGTCGGCAACACCAACCACTCGCGCGTTGCGTCGTCAAGCCCACCATTTCGCCATTCGTGACGATCTACTGCACCGACGCAATTACAACGCCGATGGCCGCCAGTGGCTACTTGTGATACCCCGCAGTCTGCGTTCTGAAATATGCGAGTCCTTCCACTCTGATCCACAATGCGCGCACTCTGGGGTATTCAAAACTTACCACCGCATTCGACAACGATACTTCTGGCGAGGGATGTACCGCTACGTGCAGAAGTTCGTTCGCTCCTGCCTCGATTGCCAACGCCGAAAACCTTCAACGCACGTGTCACCCGCTGGTCTACAACCATTACCTTGCCCTAACCGTCCGTTCGGGCGCGTGGGCATCGACTTGTACGGACCACTTCCTCTGACATCGGCTGGTAACCGCTGGGCAATCGTCGCTGTTGACCATCTAACGCGATACGCCGAAACCGCCGCCCTCCCAGCGGCTACAGCGCGCGACGTTGCCTCCTTCCTGCTACACCGATTCATGCTGCGTCACGGTCCACCCCAGGAGCTTCTCAGCGATCGAGGCCGTGTCTTCTTGTCGGAAGTCGTCGAAGCCATTCTCAAAGAGTGCCATGCTGTTCACCGCAAAACTACTGCTTACCACCCGCAGACGAATGGCCTAACCGAACGCTTTAACCGCACGCTCGGCGACATGCTCTCAATGTACGTCGCCGCCGATCACACAAATTGGGATGTCATTCTGCCCTTCGTCACCTACGCCTATAATACCGCCCCTCAAAGCACAACTGGGTTTTCACCCTTCTTCTTATTGTACGGAAGGCACCCGTCGCACACCATCGACACGATACTCCCATACAAGCCGGATTCAACTGAGTGTGCGCCGATTTCTGACACAGCCAGGCTTGCGGAAGAGTGTCGCGAGCTTGCCAAGACTTTTACAACGCAGGAACAAGAGCGGCAGAAGAGCATTCGCGGTGGCACCACCACTTCTGAGTCCACGTTCCTCCCTGGAGCACTCGTATGGCTCTCGGTCCCTACCACTGCAACTGGCCTCTCTTCAAAACTACTGCCGAAATACGAAGGCCCCTATCGGGTCGTCGAGCGCACATCCCCGGTCAACTACGTGATCGAACCCATCGAACCATCTTCGGACATGCGCCGTCGAGGGCGCGACATAGTCAACGTGGAGCGCCTCAAGGCCTACTATGACCCACTCATAGTGACGAGCTGTTAGGTCGCCGGACGGCTCCCTTTTCGTACCCGGGGAAATTGTAGCGAAGCCTTTGAGTTGAGTAAGGGGTTGCGCTCTCTATAGCCTTCTAGTGGGTCGTCCTCTTGGGCTCTTCCCGCTCGCGCTCTGAGCTCGTGTTCTTGCTTGACTGTCGCGATTGAGCATCGTCGCCGACTGCCGTCTAATAAACACCTCAACAATATATATATATATATATATATATATATATATATATATATATATATATGTATATATATATATATATATATATATATATATATATATATATATATATATATATATATATATATATATATATATATATATATATATATTAATGAAAACACTGGGCTACGAGCGGTGGTTGCGTCGTAACAGTAGCAGCAGGAACAGGACGGGCGCGGACAGCGTTGCAGCAAAAGCACGGGCTAGGCAGCTCCAGCTTGTGCCTCGCGCAGGGCTGGCGATGTGGCTGCAGAGCCGGACGTTCTTCTTCACTGAAATTCGTCCCCCGTCGGAAAGGAGCCATCCTGGCGACTCACGGTGAACATATTACGAGCGGATCGTAGTAGGGCTTCAGACGCTGTACGTGAACGGTTTCACGACCCCGGAAGCGTTGGTCTGTAGATGGTGTAACTGGTTCGACGATATAGTTCACAGGTGACGTCTGCGCAACAACACGGTAGGGTCCATGATACTTGGAAACAAGCTTGGAGGAGAGACCAGTAGGGACAGGTGGAACCCAAAGCCACACAAGGGAGTCCGGAAGAAAGTGAGGATACGGGTGGTCATCGTCCCGCCGAGATTTTTAGGGGCGAAGCTCCTTAAGGCGGCACCCGTTCGTCCCTCGTAGTCGTAGTAGTAGTCGTAGTGCGTAACAAGTCTAACGCTTTGACCTCCAAGGTGGTGCCGGTGGGAGATTTTTCCTGTGCGTTGTTGAACAATAAAAAATTCGCAGCGTGCGCGTTAACTAAAAGCCGAATTCTTCTGTCTCTCATTCCCCATTAGCAGCCATTGGCATGTTCCAGTAGGAAACGTTAGTAGAAGTAGAAGTGTAAGTGTTAGCTAAAAGCCGACTTCTTCTGTCTCTCATTCCCAGTAGCAGCCATTGTTTACCTCCAAGGTAGTGCCTGGTGAGATTTCTCCTGTGCGTGATTAAACAATAAAAATTTTGTTCAAAACGCCGTTGATTGATGAAATAAACCAACGAAAGACGCCAGATGTTTTGTAAAAGCAGAACGAAAGAACGCCAGATGATTCTAAAGCAAAACGAAAAGACGCCAGCTGCTTAACGAAAGACGCCAGATTTTTCTAAAGCAATGCTTTTCTAAACAATGAAAATTCACAGCGTACATGTAAAATTAAAGTGAGCTGCAAGTCGTCATAACTCATCGAACCTTTAGTATAAACGCGCCCGATCTCACGTCGGTGATGATGTACTGAGCAGAATTCACGGAAGATTCACGGTTTACCGATGAACCTCCGCAGCTTCGCCCACTCATCATCATTCACTCCGTGGATATGCTGTGATTTTTTGTCTCCATTGGTCGACAGTTGTGAACGACCGGGCGAGCTGACGGCATTCCTTGGCGCGGCGGGCAGCTTCAGAGATGGGCGTAGATTCGGAGGCATCGGGTCGGTACGGCAGAATGGTATCGAGTGTGGTTGAGGGTTCTTGGCCATATACGAGGAAAAATGGCGAAAAGCCTGTAGTCGCCTGTGGAGCAGTGTTGTAGGCGTACGTCACAAAGGGCAAAATTAGGTCCCAGTCAGAGTGATCTGAGGCAACATACTTAGACATCATAGCAAAACTTTGGTTTGGGCGAGCTGGTTCATCGTCGGACTTGTTTGAGGCAGCGCTAAAGAACACACGGACAAAGACACATAGTAGACGCCACGGGCGCTGACTTACAACTGAACTTTATTGCCTTTTCCAGTGCATTTATATGTGCCATAATCGCTCATTGTGACAGCCACGTTTCCCAGAACTAACAAGCAGCGATAAACAACAATCTTAACAATCTGTTTAGCTATAGCAGAGGAATTTCACATGGAGCACGCGTGCTAGAAAAAAAAAACCCCAAAAAACAAAACAACAACAACTACTTAGTAAAATAACAACTGGCGGACGCTTCGCGTGTAAAGCATAAACCGATGAAAGATTACATGAGAACAAAAAGGATGTGCAAGTGAGAACCACGCTTAAATAAAACCTTTGAAATAATCAATCTCAGCGTCAGACAGAACGATTGAAGGCCTGCTAACGCAGTTGTCACCTGCCTTATGTATGAAAAAGGCTTCCATGATTTCGCCCTCAGTTTTATCTTTCGCTTTCTTGAGGAACTGTGTACGTTGAAAATCATGTCGCCAAGGGTGCGGTTGAATCTTTCCGTCAAGCCATTAGTTTGAGGATGGTAGGCGGTAGTAGTACGATGAACGATACGACATTCGGCAAGGAGTGCGTTCACGACTTCGGAAAGAAACACACGTCCCCTATCGCTCAGAAGTTCGCGCGGTGCGCCGTGACGGCGAATGAAGTTCCGCAGGAGGAAAGATGATATGTCGCGGGCCGTGGCAGCAGGCAGAGCGGCTGTTTCTGCGTATCGCGTCAGGTGGTCGACAGCGACAACTACCCAGCGGTTTCCAGAAGCCGTGGATGGAAGAAGACCATACAGGTGAATGCCAATGCGGTCGAAGGGCCTGGCCGGGCACGGGATTGGCTGGAGCGGACCAGAGGCGTGCTGAGGAGGAGCTTTGCGTCGCTGGCACTGTGGGCAGGACCGAATGTACTTGCGCACAAAGGTGTACATGCCTCGCCAATGAAACCTGGAGGAAAGTCGGGCGTATGTTTTGAAGACGCCCGCGTGTGCGCACTGTGGGTCAGCGTGGAAGGCTGAACATATTTTTGCACGAACATGGCGAGGTATCACCAGTAACCACTTGCGGCCGTCAGACGTGTAGTTCCGGCGATAGAGGAGACCATCGCGGATTTCAAAGTGGGAAGCTTAACGGCGCAATGCTCGAGAAGCTGAAGAAAAAGTCGACGGGTCGGAGAGGAATCGCAGAAGGGCGCTGATCCAGGCATCCTTGCGTTGCTCAGACGCCATGTCGCAGCCGGCTGGGAACGAAAGTGTTTCGTCCACGGCAGATAGGCAGGCGGCACTTTCAGTTGACACAGGGGAGCGTGATAGGGCGTCGGCATCGGTGTGGAGGCGGCCAGACCTGTAGACGACACGCATGTCAAAATCTTGCAACCGCAAAGCCCAGCGAGCTAAACGGCCGGAGGGGTCCTTCAACGTGGATAACCAGCAAAGAGCATGGTGATCTGTCACGACGTCGAAGGGGCGGCCATAGAGATAACGTCTAAATTTACCAAGGGCCCAAATTATGGCCAGACATTTCTTCTCCGTAACAGAATAATTCTTCTCGGCTTTGGTGAAGGTACGGCTGGCATATGCGACAACGTACTCTTGGAACCCCGATTTGCGCTGCGCGAGCACGGCGCCGAGTCCTACACCACTGGCGTCGGTGTGTACCTCAGTCGGAGCGGAAGGATCGAAGTGACGCAGGATTGGCGGTGAGATTAGCAAACAGCGCAACTCTTGGAAGGCATCGTCACAGGCGGGCGACCAAACGTGTGTTTTCGAGTCGCTTCGTAAGAGTCGATTCAAGGGAGCGGTGATGGTCGCAAAATTACGAATGAAGCGGCGGAAGTACGAACAGAGGCCAAGGAAGCTGCGAAGTTCTTTTAGAGACGCAGGTCGAGGAAAGTCAGCTACTGCCCGAAGCTTGGCGGTGTCGGGAAGAATGCCGTCTTTGGACACAACATGGCCGAGGATGGTGAGCTGACTTGCGCCAAAGCGGCATTTCTTCAGGTTGAGCTGAAGGCCGGCGTCAGTTAGGCACTGCAGTACTTCCTCTAGCCTGCGGAGATGCGTGGGAAAATCTGGTGAAAATATAACCACGTCATCTAAGTAGCACAGGCACGTTTTCCACTTAAGACCACGCAAGAGATTGTCCATCATCCGCTCGAATGTTGCGGGCGCGTTGCAAAGACCAAAAGGCATGACGCGGAATTCGTAAAGGCCATCAGGTGTGACGAAAGCCGTTTTAGGTTGGTCGTCAGGTGCCATGGGGACTTGCCAATAGCCGCTCCGTAAGTCGATAGAAGAGAAGAACTCCGCGCCTTGGAGGCAGTCAAGGGCGTCGTCAATTCTCGGTAAGGGGTAAACGTCTTTTCGAGTTATCTTGTTAAGACGACGGTAATCAACACAAGCGAATTGACCCATCCTTCTTCTTAACGAGAACAACTGGAGATGCCCAGGGGCTATTCGAAGGCTGGATGACGCCGCGCTTCAGCATGTCAGCTACTTGGTCGTCGATAACCTGGCGCTCTGTCGCAGACACACGATAGGGTCTTTAACGCAGTGGCGCACTGGTACCCGTGTCGATGCGGTGACTTACAGCTGACGTGCGGCCGAGAGAAGCATGCTGGCAGTCGAAGGAAGAGCGGAACTTGTCGAGGAGGCGTAGAAGCTGGGCGCGTTGAGAAACGGTTAGCGTGTCGGCGATGGAGCTGCTCAGTACGACAGGCGTAGTAGTCTGCTGCGAGGAGACACAGGACACTCCGGCGACCTCGTGTTCGGCAGTAGAACCAGTTGGCAGGTCAATGATGGTAGAAGGGTCGACACTGTGGACACGCCCGACGCACTCGCCACGAAGCAGTGTTAAAGGACATGACAGCAGGTTTGAGACAAGCAGTCTGCTGACGCCGTCACGAATTTCCAAAAGGGCAAAAGGCAGCGGGGAGCATTTGCGACGAGCGAAAATGGCAGATGGCGTAAAAATGGCGCTGGCCTCGGCGATGCTGTTGCAGGACACCGTGGCAAGGGCAAAAGAGTGCGGCGGTATTGAAACGTCTTCCGCAACAAATAGTTTGTCCTCGGTTTCAGTAGCGTCAAATAACGGGGCGTCGCAAAGCACTTCAAATGCCACTTCAGCGCGAGAGCAGTCGATGACGGCCTTATTAGCGGAGAGAAACTCCCAGCCCAAAATAAGGTCGTGGGAGCACGAATGCAGCACTAACAATTCGACGACATAGAGCAGGCCATTAATCACAACGCGAGCAGTACAAGCAGCGGCCGGCGTGATGCGATCTGCGCTGGCGGTACGAAGAGATATGTTCGATAGCGGCGTCGTAACTTTTTTTAGCAAGCGGCAGAGTTTGGCACTCATAACTGAAACTGCGGCACCAGTGTCGACAAGGGCGAGTGCAGCGACGCCGTCCACAGATACATCAATAACATTCGTTGGTGAAGGGAGAGGTCTTGGTCGTTTCGCGGGTGACGCAGTTCCTGCCTCTGGAACTGCGGCAATTAGTTTTCCTGCTCCGGCGTGGATGAACGACGACACATCGGCGATAGCGAGCGGCGTCGAGGCGATGGCGAGCGGCGGTTAACAGAAGGGCGGTGGTCGGTGTAAGAAGACGTCTGGCCGGGGTTCCGCGATGCTGAGAACGGTGGGTGCGGTGACACATACGGGTCAGATTCGAAAGTCTGGTGGTAGGGAGGTACGCGCCGACGGCAATATCGCGCGACGTGGCCAGGCAGGCCACACGCAAAACAGATTGGTCGGTTGTCGTGAGTGCGCCATTGGCCACTACTCTGTAGGTACCTTGCCTGATCGAAGCGGGCAGTTGGTCGCACTGGCATGGGTGGTGGTAATGACGCAAACGTCTGAGGCGGTGGCCGTGCGGCAACTTCAGCATAGCTGAGAGACGCATTCACCTCGGCACAGACAACAGGGGTCGGCAACGGCGGAGTGTCGCGGGCAGAAGGCAGGGCCGCGCAAACTTGCTGTTGGATCACCTGGCGAATATTTGCTGGCAAAGGCGACGGTGGTTGCCCGGCTGGTGATAGCAGAGAAAGCAGACGAGCAGCCACAGCACGGACGAAATCTTTGATCTGGGATAGCAGTGACTCAAGGTCAGGAGCGGTAGCCACGCTCGAAATGGTTTCGTCCGAAACGTGCTGGCGCCGCGTGAGAAGACGCTGTCTGCGGAGCTCGTCAAAACTCTGGCAAAGCTCGATAAGTTCCGAGACAGTGGCAGGGTTCTTCGAGAGCAGCATTTGAAAGGCATCATCGGAAATGCCCTTCATGATGTGGCGTACCTTGTCCGCTTCCGCCATGGTCGGGTTGACACGCCGGCAGAGGTCGAGGATGTCCTCGATGTAGCTGGTGAATGTTTCGCCAGTTTGCTGGGACCGGCTTCGGAGTCGTTGTTCTGCCCGAAGTTTGCGCACACCAGGGCGTCCGAAAACAGCTGCGATGCTGGTTTTAAAGGTCGTCCATGTGGGGATATCGGCCTCGTGGTTTTTGTACCACAGCTTGGCGACATCCGTTAAGTAAAACATAACGATGCCGAGCTTCATGGGATCGTCCCATTTGTTGCTAGCACTCGCGCGTTCATAGGATTCGAGCCAATCCTCAACGTCTTTTTCATCGGTGCCGCTGAAGATTTCGGGCTCTCGCAGACGCTGGGCACCGGGACACATGGGCGGGGAAGCCGGTGGGGGTGTCGAGGCAGCGTCGTCAGGCATGACGGACGGGAGCTTTCGGCTACGCAATTCCAGGGCCGGGGAAAACCGCAGCAGCCTCCACCAAAATATAATGAAAACACGAGCGGTGGTTGCGTCGTAACAGTATCAGCAGGAACAGGACGGGCGCGGGCAGCGTTGCAGCAAAAGCACGGGCTAGGCAGCTCCAGCTCGTGCCTCGCGCAGGGCTGGCGATGTGGCTGCAGCGCCGGACGTTCTTCTTCACTACAATATATATATATATATATATGTGTGTGTGTGTGTGTGTGTGTGTGTGTGTGTGTGTGTGTGTGTGTGTGTGTGTGTGTGTGTGTGTGTGTGTGTGTGTGTGTGTGTGTGTGTGTGTATATATATATGGGGGTACATATTATATATACATATATTACTCTTAAGTAGTTTTCATTTTCTAGAACCTTCCAACCACGGTTCCCTTTCCCCTTTGCGCGCTTCTACGACCGCCCCTGCCCCGCAGTGCTACAGTCCTCGCCTTCCCAAGAAGTTCTCCGCGCCTAATTCCGATTGTGCCCCTCCGGCCCCGTTCCGTCCCTTTTTTTCTTTTTTTCTCCTTACTAGACTGCCGCCCAACTTTTGAGGCCATCGATGACACTTGATGCGTATGTCTGCCAATGACTTCACCCATTAAGCACGTGTTTTTCAGACACCCCTCACAATATCGTTTAAATTCGACATGTGGCCTTTAAAAATACGCCGCCCACTGTCCCCGTCTGTAGTTGCCCTCCCCAGCATCTTCAGCAGCCCTTTGAGATGGCTAGATGCGCCGCACTGCTGCAGCCTTTCCAAGTTACTTTCGTACTCCGCTCTTTTCTTTGTCGTGCCTTTCACGGCTCTAGCTTTGTTAGACCGCCCCCCGCCTTTTTTTTGTTTTTTTCCTTGCAGCTCCCCTTACCTCTGAGATGAGAGGCCTGAGCGCCGTTGCAAACTTTCTTGAAATCATGTGGCAAGGGACACTCCTCTGCTTTCTAGTTTTCTCTTTCCAGGCAGCAATTACCAACAGCCACACGCGCCACCGCTGGACATAACGTCAACACTAACCGTTTAAAACTAACACGCCAAGGATGACAAGGTGCTTTCGACAAAAATATGTCCTCCTATCGAGATTTCGGCCAGCCTGTCTGAGGCACTTTCTCCTGTTTGACAAGCTATCCCACTCCATGCATCTATCTGTCGGCTCCCTTCTTGACTTTGAAGCACCAGCGTGGCACTCTGGTGGAGGACCCGACTGCCACACAGATGGCGTGGGTTAAAATCCCATCCGACGCTAGAAATTTATTTCTCATTTAATTTTTTCTTATATCACGCGATAGCGGTCACGGACACCGGCGGCGGCGGACAACTATGGTGCCAAAGTCAGCTGTTGTGATCTCATAACAGCTTTCGCTGTAACGAACTAAAGTGCCGACAATGCCCTCTCCACTTTGGCCTGCGTGGCATGCGCGAAAATCAACTCGCGTTAATATAAACATCTCTGGTTGCCACTGTTCTCGTTTTTCGCAAAATTTCAACATATTAAGGGCACTTCTTCATCATCTCTACATTATCATGATCACATGGTGTTCTTCATCATCTTCGCTTGTGGGGACATATCTGGAGATTGTTCTCTGCCTCGGATGTGTTCGGTTCGCCAAGTCTCGAAGGCTTATTAAAGGCGTGTCAACTGCGACATCATAAGTGGTGGAGGGTGCCATCGGTTCCCCGTCCTCTACACGCCCGCTTTACATCCTGGAGCTTCGTTCAGGTCGCCGTTTGTGCCAGTTCTCCACCAGCATGCCGCAGGACGAACCCTCAGGTAATCCTTCATCTACCTCTTCCGCTACGGCTGCCGCGGCTTCTCCAGCTTTAATCGTCAGCGGGCCCTATCGCGATCCCCACTTATTCGCTGGACTTCGCAATGAAAATGTGGAGGATTGGCTCGACCAATACAACATAGGGAGTGCTTCGAACCATTGGGCTTTCAAACCATTCGACTTTCCCGACTGGAGCGCTTTCAAAGAGCGTCTCCGACAAGTGTTTGGTACTCCAGCGGTTCGATCCGCCCTTGCGAAGAAAACACTGGACGCTCGCAAACAAGAACTGGGCGAGTCTTATACATCGTATATACAGGATGTCCTTTCTCTGTCGCCGCGTCAACACTTCCATGGGAGAGTCAGACAAAGTGCGTCATCTCCTGAAAGGCATCGCGACTGTCGCCTTCAATGCTTTGGCAATAAAGGACCCGGCTACCGTCGCTGATATTGTAGCTACGTGCCAGCGTCTGGACGAGCTCGAATCCGCACGGTTGCAGCCGGACACCCCTCATAACAACCCTACTGCCGATCCCTCGTTGCGCGCGATGGTCCGCACCATCATACGAGAAGAACTGCGGTAGCTCGGCTTTTCAATGGGTGCGGTCTCTTCTCCCGCCTCCAGTACCAATTTGCGTGACGTTGTTAAGGAGGAGTTGGCGGCTATGACTGGTGCTGCGTATCCAGACCCTCTCGTCCCCAGGCCACAACCAACATACGCGCAAGTCGCCGCAGTTACCCCGGCCACCGTTCCATCGATGCCACCGAAGCCGACGCCGGCCCACCTGGCTTCAATATCCCCCAGCGCTCATAACCAGCCCTACTATCCACTATGGCGCCCAACGCGACGTACCTGCTACTACTGCGGCTATCATGGACACATCGCACGCTTCTGTCGCAAGCGTGAGCAGGACGAGAGTCGCGGGTTTGACACTTACGAACGGGACGACTTTTCCACTGAGTCCACTTCCCAGCGCCGTCCTTCTGCTACGCTTCCCGGCCGCTTTCCCTCTCCACCTGCAACGTTCGAGACGGCTCCGAGCTACCGTGCTGCCAGGCGCCGCTCGCCGTCACCCCTTCGTCGCTCGACGTCACCACTTCGACCAGCCTCTCAGTTCGCCGACCGTCGCCCGGAAAACTAAATGATGCAGCTTTTGGAGGAAAAGCTGCATCTAGCGAAATGAGAGAAATTTCTCCAGCACGTCCCCATAATATGATCTCTGTTTTGATAGAAGGCATAGAAGTGGAAGCATTAATAGACACTGGTGCTAGTTTGTCAGTTATTCACGGTGGTTTGTGTTCGCGTCTCCGGAAACCTACGCTGCTCGCTGCTCAAGGGCACGCCATTCGACCTTCCGCCATGTGTACTGTTCGAGTCTACATTGATGGAGTTCTGCATTATATGCAGTTCGCAGTGCTTAGTTCGTGTGCCCAGCAGCTCATATTAGGATGGGATTTTCTGTCAACGGCGTCCGCTACCATCTGCTGCCGGCAACGTGTCCTCTACATGGCATACCGCCTCCTCGCTTCACGCAGCTGACACACCATTTCGCTTTCTTGCTGCAGAAGACACCGCGCTACCTCCCCGCAGTCCGCGAATTGTTGCCATCACGTCTGATGCCATTGACCGTGGTGACGTGCTCGTACAACCATCTCCACGCTGTCTCACCAGAGGGATAGCCTTTCCATCAGGGCTGGTGCGTTCCGACGATGGCTCCGCATTCGTTTGTGCAACAAACCCGACATCCGAAAAAATTCTGATCCCTAAGGGCATAACGTTGGCTTGCGTCGCTATATCAGAGCCTTTTTCTGTTGTTCCTCTTCAAGCGGCTTCCCCTGAAGATGACTCTGTTGGACGATCCATATCCATCTCCACCCTTGAAGCTACCATCAGCTCCGATCCGACCTCTTCGCAGTCACAACAGTTGATCGCCTTGCTAACCAAGCATCACGCTTCCTTTGACGCGATTTTCCCTGTATTAGGACAGACATGCGTCACCACGAGGCTGATGGTAGGTCCATCGTTCGTCGCCGACCATACCGCGTATCTCTAGTCGAGCGGAAGGTCATCGAAGAAAACGTTGACGACATGTTGCGACGGAAGATAATGCAGCCCTCGGCTAGTCCTTGGTCATCTCCCGTCGTCCTAGTTTAAAAAAAAGATGGTTCTGTACGATTCTGCGTGGATTACCGGGCGCTAAATAAGATCACGCGCAAGGACGTATACCCTATGCCACGTATAGACGACGCATTGGATTCGCTACAGGGGGCCGAGTACTTCTCGAATCTCGATCTACGTTCGGGATACTGGCAGATACCGATGCATGAGGACGATAAAGAAAAAAACGCCGTTTTCGACCCCAGATGGGCTTTACGAGTTGAATGTATTACCCTTCGGCCTCTGCAATGCTACCGCAACATTCGAGCGCATGCTCGACACCGTTCTGCGTGGCCTGAAATGGAAGACTTGCCTGTGCTATTTGGACGATATTGTTGTTTTCTCCTCAAAGTTCTGTCAACACCTACAACGCTTGGAGGAAGTGCTGACGTGCCTTCCTAACGATGGCCTTCAGCTGAACACGAAAAAGTGTCATTTTGCCAGCAAGACAATTAAGGTCTTAGGCCACATTGTGAGTAAGGACGGCATTCGTCCTGGTCTCGATAAGGTTTCGGCGGTTCTTCACTTTCCTCGTCCCGAAAGGAGCAAAGATTTACGCAGTTTCCTTGGCCTCGCTTCCTACTTCCGCCGATTCAAACGAGACTTTGCTTCAATAGCGGTATCTTTGCACAAATTACTCGGTTCTGGTGTTCCCTTTGACTGGTCTCCCGAATGTGAATCGGCGTTTAGCCATCTGAAAAACGCCCTCACGTCCGAACCAGTACTTGGCCATTTTGATGAAACAGCACCCACACTCCTGCATACTGACGCTAGTGGTCACGGCATCGGTGGTATTTTCCTGCAGCGAGATCAGTCATCACGTGAGAGGGTCGCCGTGTATGCAAGCCGCGTACTGACCAACGCTGAGAAGAATTACGCCATTACTGAGCAGGAGTGCCTAGCTGTCGTTTGGTCGGTGCAGAAGTTTCGACCTTATCTACATGGCCGTCATTTTACCATTGTTACAGACCACCATGCTCTACGTTGGCTTTAAACACTCAAGAACTTATCAGGACGCCTTAGTCGCTGGATTATACGCCTGCAAGAATACCATTTCACTATTATCTACAAGTGTAGTATAAAGCACCAGGACGCAGGTGCGCTTTCTCGCTGCCCACTTCCTACGGCACCATGCAATGGTTCTGCTACTAACTTCAGCGATGAATGCTCGGACGGTCCTTCCACGTATGTCTCTTCCTTAGCTGCTCTTGACCAGATCTTTCCTAACGACCACGGCTAGATGATCTCTCATCAACTCGCTGACTCTTACTGTCGACGCATTATAGACCGTCTTCAGGGAAATTCGCGGCCGCCTAATGCCCGCCTTCGTCGACAGCTGACGCAGTTCAAGCTTGATAACCACGTCCTTTACCGTAATGTCTATCACCCAGATGCTCAACGCTGGGTGCCCGTTCTGTCTCGCTCTCTTAGAGCTGATATTCTTAAGGCCTGTCACGACGACATGACTGCTGGTCACCTTGGTTTCCAGAAAACGTACGACCGCATTAAAGGTCGCTTCTATTGGTTTGGCCTATCCACCAGTGTAGCGAAGTACGTCACTTCCTGCAATCTTTGTCAGCGCCGAAAGCTCCCGACATCACCTCAAAGCGGCGAGCTGCAACCACTTCCGTGTCCGTCGGCACCACTCGAAGTCGTTGGGATTGATCTGTATAGTCCTCTTCCCACGACTCCCACTGGTCATCGCTGGATAGGGACAGCTGTCGACCACTTGACACGTTACGCCGAAACAACCTGCGTGACTTGGCCGTCGGCTTCTGAAGTGGCTGCATTTATGCTTAAACCCTTAATCCTGCGTCACGGCGCTCTTCGTGTCATTCTGAGCGACCGTGGAAAAGCTTTCCTTTCACAAATTGTTGAGGAATTGCTCAAAGCCTCCGGTACCACGCACAAGACAACCTCTAGCTATCACCCCCAAATTAACGGGCTAACTGAGCGATTTCATCGCACACTCTCCGACATGATCGCTATGTACTTTGAGCCATACCACACAAACTGGGACGCAATTTTGCCATTTGTCACTTTTCCATATAATACCGCCGTACATCGCGCAACTGCCTACTCTTCATTCTACCTTGTCTATGGCCGACCGCCAACTTCCCTTCTTGACGTCTCTTTCTTGTCCGCCCCTGTCACTCCATCTGCATCTTCCTGTGAACAATATGTGTCCAGCATCCTCCACTGTCGCCAGCTCGCCCGAGTGAACACTGAGGCAAGACAACAGCACCGCAAGAGTCTCCATGATGCATCTCAGTGCTGTGTTCGTCCATCCCGGCGACGAGGTGCTACACCGGGCACCAGTTCGCACTCCTGGCTTGTGCGACAAATTTCAGTTTCGGCTTCTTGGCGCATAGACAGTCTTGGAGCAGACCTCTCCCGTTAATTATCGCGTCGAACCTGTTATTGCTCCAAGTGACCGGCGCCGTCATGGTACCGAGATTGTGCATGTATCTCGTATGAAGCCTTTTACAAGGCGTTCTCCGTACCTTTAAGCTGCGGCCAGGATGACCGCTTGCACGCGGGGGAAATTAGTGTGGGCATTTATCAGGCACTTCTTCATCATCTGTACATTATTATCATCACATGGTGTTCTTCATGATCTTCGCTTGTGAGGACATATGTGGAGATTGTGCTGTGCCTCGGATGTGTTCGGTTCGCCAAGTCTCGAAGGCTTATTAAAGGCGTGTCAACTGCGACGTCACAAGATCTTTGTTTTGGAATTCTTGTCTGAGGTACGCGCTACTATTGTACCCTGAGATATCCATAACTGCTCACGTTGCATGAGCTCAGTCATTCCCAATTGCGAAGTTTTCTCGTGAACCAAAAAACAATTGAAAAAATTGCGCTTTCACTCCAGAACGAAATAATAGATAAAGTTTCGGTGACGTTTTCGTTCCGGCCAAAAATGTCGTTTTTTTTTTCGTTTTTCGTTTTCGGTATTCGTTCCGTTCCGACACCCTGCGTTTAGCACATCATTCCTTGCGAGTCTGTCGCAGAAAACTATCGCCACCTTAACGGATATGTGCGGCTACCCGAGGGAGACACGGAAAGAAAGAAAGATAAATATTCTTGCCAAAAAAATTATATTCTTCACAAGGAGGAGGGAAGAGAGTAGTGCAGTAAGAATGAGATCATTCTGGTCGAACTGCGCAGTGTGACGAGACACGAAGAGAAAGGCAAGAAAAACGAGCGCAGACGAACAACTGAGTTTATTGAAGGATGAAACCAGCCTTTGGAACAGCCTCAGCCCATATGACACGTCCCCCTAGGGGCTAACACAGGAACCGCTAAAAGCCATGAAAGTGAGCACGTTAAGGAGTCATCAATGAAATAGCTGAAAAGCTATCATATAGACACGTGACAGGCTATAAAACCATGACAAACGACATGAAAAAAAAAAGCGGGCAGATCCCACGCATTGTGGGAATCGATGTAATGCGAAGCAGCCAGCAAGGAGCTGCATACATCGTCTTGTATGTCATTGAGGAATATGCGTGTCATGGTTTTCATGTTAACTCCTATTGTTTATGTTCGTCACACAGTCACGTCCGAAGATACCAATTTCGGTGTATATCAAGCTAGCGAAACGGCCGCCAGCGCACCATGAGCGCGGTACGTAAGTTATGCTGTATATGACATGCGTGCCATAATTTTCGTGTTACCTCGTGGTATTTATGTTCGTCACACAGTCACGTCCGAAGATACCAATTTCGGTGTATATCAAGCTAGCGAAACGGCCGCCAGCGCACCATGAGCGTGGCACGTAAGTCATGCGGTACATGACATGCGTGTCATAATTTTCGTGTTAACTCGTGGTATTTATCTTCGTCACACAGTCACGTCCGAAGATACCAATTTCGGGGTAGATCAAGCTAGCGAAACGGCCGCCAGCGCACCATGAGCGTGGCACGTAAGTCATGCGGTACATGACATGCGTGTCATAATTTTCGTGTTAACTCGTGGTATTTATCTTCGTCACACAGTCACGTCCGAAGATACCAATTTCGGTGTATATCAAGCTAGCGAAACGGCCGCCAGCGCACCATGAGCGTGGCACGTAAGTCATGCGGTACATGACATGCGTGTCATAATTTTCGTGTTAACTCGTGGTATTTATCTTCGTCACACAGTCACGTCCGAAGATACCAATTTCGGTGTATATCAAGCTAGCGAAACGGCCGCCAGCGCACCATGAGCGTGGCACGTAAGTCATGCGGTACATGACATGCGTGTCATAATTTTCGTGTTAACTCGTGGTATTTATCTTCGTCACACAGTCACGTCCGAAGATACCAATTTCGGTGTATATCAAGCTAGCGAAACGGCCGCCAGCGCACCATGAGCGTGGCACGTAAGTCATGCGGTACATGACATGCGTGTCATAATTTTCGTGTTAACTCGTGGTATTTATCTTCGTCACACAGTCACGTCCGAAGATACCAATTTCGGGGTAGATCAAGCTAGCGAAACGGCCGCCAGCGCACCATGAGCGTGGCACGTAAGTCATGCGGTACATGACATGCGTGTCATAATTTTCGTGTTAACTCGTGGTATTTATCTTCGTCACACAGTCACGTCCGAAGATACCAATTTCGGGGTAGATCAAGCTAGCGAAACGGCCGCCAGCGCACCATGAGCGTGGCACGTAAGTCATGCGGTACATGACATGCGTGTCATAATTTTCGTGTTAACTCGTGGTATTTATCTTCGTCACACAGTCACGTCCGAAGATACCAATTTCGGGGTAGATCAAGCTAGCGAAACGGCCGCCAGCGCACCATGAGCGTGGCACGTAAGTCATGCGGTACATGACATGCGTGTCATAATTTTCGTGTTAACTCGTGGTATTTATCTTCGTCACACAGTCACGTCCGAAGATACCAATTTCGGTGTATATCAAGCTAGCGAAACGGCCGCCAGCGCACCATGAGCGTGGCACGTAAGTCATGCGGTACATGACATGCGTGTCATAATTTTCGTGTTAACTCGTGGTATTTATCTTCGTCACACAGTCACGTCCGAAGTTACCAATTTCGGGGTAGATCAAGCCAGCGAAACGGCCGCCAGCGCCCCATGAGCGTGGCACGTAAGTCATGCTGTACATGACATGAGTGTCATGATTTTCATGTTAACTCGTGTTATTTATGTTCATTACACAGTCGCGTCGCAAGATACCAATTTTGGTGTATATCAAGCTAGCGAAACGGCCGCCAGCGCACCATGAGTGTGGCACGTAAGTCATGCTGTACATGACATGCGTGTCATGATTTTCATGTTAACTCGCCTTATTTATGTTCGTTACACAGTCACGTCGAAAGATACCAATTTCGGGGTAGATCAAGCCAGCGAAACGGCCGCTGGCGCCCCATGAGCGTGGCACGTAAGTCATGCTGTACATGACATGCGTGTCATAATTTTCGTGTTAACTCGCCTTATTTATGTTCGTTACACAGTCACGTCGCAAGATACCAATTTCGGTGTATATAAAGCTAACGAAACGGCCGCCAGCGCACCATGAGCGTGGTACGTAAGTCATGCTGCACATGACATGCGTGTCATAATTTTCGTGTTAACTCGTGGTATTTATGTTCGTCACAAAGTCACGTCCCAAGATACCAATTTCGGGGTAGATCAAGCTAGCGAAACGGCCGCCAGTGCCCCATGAGCGTGGCACGTAAGTCATGCTGTACATGACATGCGTGTCATGATTTTCATGTTAAATCGTGTTATTTATGTTCATTACACAGTCACGTCGCAAGATACCAATTTTGGTGTATATAAAGCTAGCGAAACGGCCGCCAGCGCACCATGAGCGAGGATGTAAATCATGCTGTACATGACATGCGTGTCATGATTTTCATGTTATGATTTGTCATTGATGTTTGTCATGCAGTCCTGTTACGCCATACCAATTTTGGTGTACATTCGATTAACCAAGCGACCAGGAGAGCACAAAGTCGTAGGCGGCTAGATAGATAGATAGATAGATAGATAGATAGATAGATAGATAGATAGATAGATAGATAGATAGATAGATAGATAGATAGATAGATAGATAGATAGATAGATACGCTCAATGTCGCAGAAGTTCGCTAAGAAATGCTTCGCATTTAAAATACCAGGTGCATGAGAACGAATGTGCGCACGTGGAAACAACCGCGTAGACTGAGGTGTTTACGTGCACGTGGAGCAGAGATATGCATACTTTTTGTCAGTAACAATGATCGACGGGCGGCTGATGCATCCCTCCCCTTTCTGCTGATATGGAACGCCTCGATAATTCTGCGGCCTATTCATTTCGTTTCTTCCGACAGAACTGTCGCGTCTTCGAAAACTGCCTCGCATCCTCACTGCCGGCAGTGCGCTGGTAAAAATGCAAAGCTGGGGCGTTAGACAGCGATCTCTCGTGCTCCCTTAGTCGCATGTTAATGCATCTTGCGCTCTCCGCGGTATACGATTACCCGCACGTTAATGGCACCTGATACACCACATCGACCTCGCAACTCACATACTTATTCCTGTGATAAACTACGCAAACACTTTGACGCCACTCACTCGTACCATCTTTCCTCTTACTAACCATATTGCACACTTTTGAAAGTTTAGCAGGCGCAGAAAAACTACGTTAATCCCATATTTGTTCCCGGTCTTTTTTAAATTATGGGAAAGGCCGTGAACATACGGAACAACGGCGAACTTATCCACCTCTTTTGACTTTCCGCGAGCATTCTGTCGCCTGCTTTTTTCTTTTGCCACGCGGGCGAGCTTGTCGCAAACTGTGTCCATCAGGTGGCTCGGATACCCAGCGTTCCTTAGCCTTTCCACTTGCTTTTCGAAGCTTTGCGTCGTCTGGGAAAGAATGAGAAAGAGAGAAACGGAGAGGAAGAAATGCAGAAATATAATGAGAGAAAGACAGAACGTAAACGAAAGAGAAAGAAAGAAGTAGAGAGAGAAAAATTCGGCAGATCGCACGTACCGTGGGAATCGACGTTATGCGAAGCATGCGCCGAATGGTGACTTTGGAGTAATTTTTCACATTGAGCGAAACGTTACGAAATGACGCTAGAGAAATGTGGAAGTGGTATACGCACACTGATGTGTTGAAGAGTCGCATATACATTATCTAACAGTTGACAGTTGCATAACGATGCCAACAGCAACAGGGGTGTTACCAACGCCAGACGTGGTACGCTGATATTTAGGACTTACATTCTTCAATGCTGGATAACGCAAATCCGAACAGGACAAAGAAGGAACACAGATGCACAAGACCGGCGCTACTGGCCACTAAACGTCGTTCAGGAAAGTTTCCATAGATACACACACAGCCGAGTGGCACGCGCAGGCGCACTGCACGTACGTTACAGTCAACAGTTGCAGTTGTTACCATTGTTATGCTAGCACTTGTCTGTTATGACTGAGAACGCACGCACGTTTCACGAACCCGAGTGCACGTGTGGAAGGGGTTCTTGACAGTTCTTAAACAAGGTCATCATCACCGTGATCAGTGAGCACCAGCAGCTGGACCGGACTTATCAATCCGATCCGTTCGTGATCGTTGCTACGAGGGGTCTAAGTGTAGTGAAGTGCGAGGTATAGTGCAGCTGGTGGAAATCGTGGATGTTCTTACGATGAAATGATCTATGATGCCTCCTGTCCTGGACGTGGCAGCGAGGTCTTTTGATGCCCTGTCCATATCCAAGCCGTCTCTCACGCAGTATAAGGACCAGGCGTTGTTCATTCTTGATAAGTCAATGTTGAAGTCACCGGTAGTGATGAGAAGCCTGGTTCTCTCGGCAGATTTATTGTAGAAGGCATTCACCACGGTTTTTGCGTAATCCACGTCGTCCACGTTGCGGACCACGTGGACGAGTGGATGGTAGTTGAGCGACTTCCAGGGTGTTCTGTCTTCAGCTTGCTCACTTTCCTTGCGTCCGCCGCTGTGGTGTAGCGGTTACGGTGCTCGGCTGTTGACCCGAAGGTCGCGGGTTCGATCCCGACCGCGGCGGTCGAATTTTGATGAAGGCAAAATGCTAGATACCCGTGTACTGTGCGATATCGGTACACGTTAAACAATACCAGATGGTCAAAATTCCCGGGGCCCTTCGCTACAGCGTCTCTCATAATCATCTGGTGGTTTTGGGACATAAGGCCCCAACAATTATCCTTATCACTTTCCATGCGTGTCAATGTGCATGTGTTCGCGGTTACTGTGTTGGTTGAGGCTCTGTATCACCTGTGGCACATACCCGCATAACATGAACTCTGGTATGCGGGTATGTGCCACACGTGATTAAGAGAAAGGGTTTCATGACGTACGCGACAGGTATTTTGCGTTGTTCATGTCATGACCAGTGAATCGTGTTCGCAGTACACTGATCCCCTGTCAAGCCAATTTTGGTATACTACAAGTTATGGAGACGACCAGGAGAGCGCCCAGACTATCACAAACTATCAGCGCAGCAGCTCACGACCTGCAGTCGTTCACGTCGTACGCCTGAAGCCGTTTATGCGCGTTGAGGAACCCGAGGACTCTGCTTTTGCTTGCATCATTGTTGTTCTTTCGAGTTTCATGCATTTTATTTACTTCGATGTTCTGTTTTACGCATCGTGACATTGCTTTTTCAGAGGGGGCATTGCCAGGCCCGCTTCTTGGTTTATTTTGATGTATTCGAGTTTGAACCGCCAGGACAGCAAAGCTCGACGCAGACCGCGCCGCAGTAATTGAGAAGTTTCGCCATTGTAGTAGATGGCGTTTTGTAAGATTGCGCGCAGGACGTCAATAGTCAAGATTATTCCATAGCTTGCGGGACCACCAGTGTTAGGGCTGCAAAGTTCGATGCGTGAGGTATAAAAGACGGCGCGTCCCAGCGATGATGTGCGTATTTGTCCCAAGCAATTTTGTACCTCACTGACCCAGCAGTACGATATTGTTACGGATTCAACGCAGGAATTTGGGCTAGTCGGTGGTAGCAGAACTTGTGCATCTGTGGTAGCAGAACTTGTGCAAGGGAAGCCGAAGCACTTCTTTAAAAAGATGGCATTGGGTTTGGTTATCACAGTTTTATCACGGCTGAATTCGAAAACCGATGTGAGAGCTGTCATAATGAACGCAAATAGCATTTATGCCAAAAATAATTGGCTGCAGCCGCAGGGCTTCTTTAGATGCTGAGCGAACGCGGTGACGTCATCTTCGGTGTGCCACGTCATCGGCAACAGCAGCACTGTTCAAACTCCGCGATTAACTCCTCTTACGTGCGTAGCCAAAAGCAGTCACGGAGAAGATCAGGGCTTTCGCCAAGGATTCCGAAGACTACGTTGTTCCGGTTACTTCTTTCCACGCCCACACTTTCGGCGCGTTCGCGTTGGCAGATCAAGACAAACTTCTCTCTCGAGTATTTTAAAGCTCCTGCTGCAACAACGGCAGGAAAAAAATTGTAGAGGATTGGCTCGGCTATGCCAGGATATACGTAGCGTGAGCTAAGGTTCAGCTGATTTTTCTTAGCTCTCCTGCTTGTCTAGGATTAGCTTGATGATCATGCTTACTGCTGCTTCAATGACACACACATGGTATATGCATTATGTGACACATGCATATTTATTTTTTGCTCAACACCATTTCTCTCTTGCCACGAAGACGGCTTGGTGGTCAGTGCAGTAACACGCTGCCGTCTGTACGGCCCCAACGCCCGGCGCAGCGTCAGACGGCCACTGAGCAACAGAGGCGCACAGCTGGGCACGCGCCGGCGGCAGTCCGTCGCGGCGGCTATGACGTCACTCCTCCGGAATGCGTAAATCGGCGAGGCGCGCCGAGGCGGCGGCTCCGGTGTGCCAGCTGTGCGCCGTGTCATGTCACTGCTCCTCGCGCATGCGCAGCACGGCTCTCGGACTGCCACGCGAAGCTGCTCCAGCTCGGCCAGTATATCTAACGCTACGAAAACATAGCTGATCCTTCCGTCATAGGAATCGGTATAACACGAAAGTGAAACGTGTCTTCACCGAAGTAGTGCTTATTGTGTAGTGATATATGAGAACTTGTACAACGTCTATTCGTGTTTGGCAGCTATAGGACCGTGTGACGTGGATGCACCCATGTTGACAGCATGTCTCTATCGCGACGACTAACGCCCATGATCATGATTAAACCGTTGTGGTAGCTGACGGTGTGAACATATATTTGGACACAGCGAATCGTGAATCCCGCGTAAGGATGATATCAACAACCTCATAATCAACACTGGTACCCGGTATGCACTTCTTCAAAGCGTCGTCAATTAAGCAGAGAAACGGCATGGTGTGTGCTTTCTAGTAATGGGTAGCCGACGCCTGTGCTCATGCATACATAACACACACTGCGCTTCAGCAACACGGGAGGTAGAGGTTCGTAGCCTGAGACGCAAACGCGTGCGTCCCGCTGGCCTCTGCCTCGCAGGCGCTGCTCTCGCTCCACCAAGGCACGACATTCGCCCGTAGAAATCGCGTCCTTTCTGCAACGCATATTGCAGCAGTTTTGTTAGTCGGTGCTCTCGCAATTGAAGCAGTCGGCGGCGGAGAAATCCCGTTGGTGCACGTGGAAGCTGCACTACTCCGATGAGCCGACGCACGCTAAGACGAAGGCCAAAGGCAAAGACGTAACTGCGTCAAGGGTGCCTCGGCGACGCCAGCGCGGCCAGTCTAGCCAGTCTACCTCTCTGGTATCGAGACGCTTTAACCATGACCTCCGATATCGCGTCCAATCTCGGAGTAAGCGCTAGTACGCGTAGATCGTGAAGCATTACTTCTTTTCACATCTCACAAACGGCGGCGCCGCCCCGCTCCGCCCGCCGCGAAAGAGAATGTGGGAAAGATATAAGGCGCGTTCGCGCCGTGTCTAGCATCTCCCGAGTTAGCTTAGGCGGTAGGGCGTCGGGCGCTGGCCATCGCGGCCGCAACGTCGTGGTTCGACTCCCAGCGGGGTATCTTTTTCTTGTTTTTTTTTTCTTTTTCACCCGTTGGCGTCCATTTGATCAACGTCATATCCGTGACGGATGTACTTGGTGGACCCCGGCATAAAACACTTTCGTGTTAAAAAGAAGTCGTCGACAGCAGTGTCGATCCTTGTTAATCACAAAGTTTTATCGAATTCTCAAACAACTTCAGCTCCCCTTCAACAAGCGCAACGCATGCCCGCTCATATTACGCAACTGGATGCGCATCGGTTGCGTAGCATAAGGCGGCGCGTTATGCCGCATACCCGCTATTTATCACGGTGGGCTGGATTCTCGCGGGAGCCCTTCTCTGCCGATACGTTCCAAAGGAGGGAGGTTTTGACAGCGGAGCTCTAAATGGCACAGCTCAATAACTTTGAGCCGTCCGTCCGTGTCTACGAGAAATATCACGTGCCACCAATGTTGTAATAAAGTGAAATCCCTGGCGTCCTCTATGAAGTGGCGGAAGAAGCATTAGAAAAGACGTCAGGGGAACACATAAATAACGTGAGAAATATTCTTGGTGGCGTTGAATTTGGGCTGCCACGCTCTAAAACCGACTGTTTTCTGACAAACTCACAATTAGAGGTCATTTACTGGATGACCTTATGAGCCTTACATGATTTCAGTTCCAACTAGTGTTCAATAATACAATGTTTGGCGTTTTAAGAACCCTTCATTCGCCAAGGAGTAGTATAGGTATTCCATATCCATACTAAGGCCTTTATATATGCCAGGGTTCTCCTCTGGGAGAAACTGAACTAGCGCCTGAGAATGAGGCATGCGAACTGGGTCTGAAAAACTCTATTAGGCTAAACAGTTCTGCGCGTAACTAGCCACAGCAGACGTCTTTCTCTCAAAAAATTGCTCGAAAAGGAATCTCGGTGTTATACGTTCTCGTTGAAAAAAAAGAAGCAAATATAAGCTGAGCGTTTAACCTTCCTGACATTACAAGGTAGAGTGTCAAGATTATGCCTTAAAAAACGTCGACAGCACGTCGCGTAGCACCGATGGCTTAGGTTTCACCGCCGCCTTTTCAGTGAACATGTTGTCTGGCGCAATGACAAAATACCCTTGCTTACCTGAAATTACAGGCCTATGTTTCTTCTCCACACAATAATTAACCAAATGCTAACAAACCTACAAATTACTGCTAGCCGCACAGGTGTGGTTTATAATGTTCCTTTTAGCTGCGGCCGCTTCTACATAAGACAGACGAGGCACTGTGTCAACCAGAGTTAAACGGAACATAAGAGGTCGCTCATCGGATCCGAGGCTCATCATTCCATCTATCTTCACAATGTCGAGAGTGAAAATGCACACCAAAATTTGATGTAAGCGCAGCTTAATGCAGGCACAGCAATGAGATAAAGCATGTACACTCTAAAGCAAAAAGGTGTTAAAAGGGTGTGTGGTTCGTCCCTTTGGGGACTAATGGGGCTGCCACAACCACTAATCCCTTTATGGACTAACGGCACCCGGTCTAACAGTTAGTCCCCACAGTTCGCCACAATGGACTAACATTTAGTCCTCACATTCACACCTTACCGGCCAACTATTAGTCCCCACAGATCACATCAATGGACTAACATTTAATCTTCACATTTACACCTCACCGGCCGACCGTTAGTCCCCACGTATCACCTCAATGGACTAACATTTATTCCTCACATTTACACCTTACCGGGCAACTGTTATTCCCCACAGATCAGCTGAATGGACTAACATTTGGCCTTCACATTTACACCATAACAGGCAACCGTTAGTCCTCGCAGTTGCACCTCGCTGGACACTCCGCAATGCTTAATACTTTTTTCGCGTCTTTCTTTTCCGCGGTGAGCAGCAAATGCCGCGGAAGAGAACACGCGAAAAAATATTTAGTCATGCGTGTGTCACTGCTTCGGCAGACAATGCGACAACGAAGACAAAAGTGATACAATGAAACGCTTTTTTTCTCTATAACATATGACGTTTCTGCTTTCTTCATTAAATCACTGCAAATTTTCGAATACACGTCCGACCACGTTGTCATATCTTGTACAGTCCTTTTTGTGAAGCTGCTGCAACGGAAGCGATAGATGACAGGTATTGTACGCGCCAGGGCACACAGCATTCTGCTCGTTGTGGACAACGGCTGCATCCTGCAGAGCACAAAAAACGCCAGGCCTGCGCGGAAAGCGCAGCACAGTCACAGCGAAAGCTGGAAGAGCGGCATTTCTAGCGCCCGTTATATACTCTCTTGTGGCTACTAATACAAGTAAATTAGCAACGTACCCACTATGCCACAAATCATAATTTTTGGGAAGTTGGGAAGCATCCACCACGACAGTATTCGTTATTCTGCGGAGAAGCGACGTACCATCTGTGAGGCATTATGTGCACTTTATTATTACGGTGGTTGATGACGGTGAAGAATTATGGCTGAGCCCTCTGTAATGGGTGGGAATCTTTAAACGACCCACTAGTTACGTAATTCATATTGTGACGCCCGGTCGTTATTTAACTGTCCCAGCACGCTTTATAACACACGTTAACCGGAGAAACGGAGAGCGAGAGAGAGAAGGAACTAACTTTATTGAGAGCCTGAGGAAATGGATCATGGGAGCGTTATGGGCTTCCTTGGCAACCAATAGAAGTGCACTTGCCAGGAACCCACTACGCTATAAATCATCATAATTTTTGCGAAGTAGGGAAGCAGCCACTATGCAATTTTTCGTCATTCTGCGGAGAACCGTGGTACTCGCTAAACACCTGTAAGGCATTATGTGCTCTTTGTTGATGCTGTGGCTGATGACGATGAAGAATTATCGTAGAGGCATTTGTAATGGGTTGGAAGCACTCAACAACCCACTCGTTGCGCAATTTGCATTGTGTGACGCCCGCTTACAGTATTCGCGTTTGTGTGACGCCTGGTTGTTATTTTACTCTTCTACCAATCTGTCAAAATGTTCAGCTTTAATTCTACCAGACGACATTACATATGTTAATGTGGTTCCTTCCCGACATGAGGCCTGTATAGGGTCTTTTTGCAAGGCAGTTTCAAACACCGGCATGGCCCTGAGGTAGAACACTGGGCTCCCACGCAGAGGGCCCAGGTTTGAACCTTGTTCCATCCTGGAAATTTTTTCTTACTTTCTTTTTTTTTGTTTATTTCGTGCGAAGTGGTTACGGACACCGGCGGCGGCGGCGGACAACTACGGCGCCGAAAACGGCTGTTGAAATGGTCTCATAACAGCTTTCGCTCTAAAATATTGCAAATAGTTAGTCACACGTGACAGCGAGGGTGAAGACGCATGCACATTGCAAATACGTGCAAAGTGAACTAAAACACACGTCTAAAATATGGCATGCAAATAATTTCACCCCTGCAAAGCACAAAAAATATTGAAAATAGTCTGCGACACGCCACAGAGGAGATGAAGAAGCACGCACAGGGCAAATACGTGCAAGGTGAAATAAAAACACACTTCTAAAATATGACACGTAAATAATTTTAACGTGATGTCATACGTCATCAAAGACGCATTTCAAGTCACCCAGCGCAACAGTTCAAGTGCGGCAGCCGCAGCCATCACGCCGAGGCGCCGCCAACCACCGTGCCCCAACGAGCCGGCGAGTATTCTTCGAGCGGCGTCGTACAGCTCGAGCAAGCCCGCAAGCCGCCGCAGCCGCCGCAGCCGCCAGCGAATCTCGAGCAGAACAGCGAGCGAACGCGGAGCCACCGCCATGAACGGCGCCGAGCTGCTTGCGAGCGAGCGTCGAGGAAGCCGACGGTAATGGCGACCAATTTCCACGACGTTCCTCGAGCGAGCACCAGCACAGCGAGCGCACGCGGAGCCCCCACCACAAACAGCGCCGAGCTGCTTGCGAGCGAGCGTCGACGAAGCCGACGGCAATGGCGACCAATTTCCGCAGAGTTCCGAAGCGCACCTGAAGTCGGCTAGCTAAAGCACCCGCCAACCCATGCCGGTGCATTTCAAGTGCGCGACACGCAATCGAGCTCGTTACCGGCGACCGCAGTGCGTTTTGGGCGAGTCGCAGAACAGCGGCGAGGCCTCTGTCCAATATCGCGAACTTGCAGCTCAATACCACGGCGAATCTACGGTGAGCAAGCGTCCGGGCGGCCGACGACAATGGCGGCCAATATCCAGGCGGTCACAAAGCACAGGCGAGCTGACGCCCAAACCCGTCCCTCGCAGTACATTTCGTGCGTGCGGTGTACAACACGAACGAGTACGTTACCGGCAATCGCAATCTATTTCGCGCACGCGATAGGTACGGCAGAACAAAGAGTGATCACTTACTTGTGAAAGAATCCAGCGCCGATTTGTGCCCAGAGTCAGATGGAAATCATGGATCATATAGGCCTACTGTCTTCTCGGCCGCCATACCCAGCCGGTGGCGACGCATTATATAATCATATCTGGGGTTTTACGTCCCAAAACCACGATATGATTATGAGAGACGCCGTAGTGGAGGGCTCCGGAAATTTCGACCACCTGGGGTTCTTTAACGTGCACCTAAATCTAAGTACACGGGCCTCAAACATCTTCGCCTCCATCAAAAATGCAGCCGCAGCGGCCGGGATTCGATCCCTCGACCTTCGGGTCAGCAATCGAGCGCCATAACCACTAGACCACCGTGGCGGGGCATGTGGCAACGCATTGCCGTGACTACGCCGGAGATATGCAGCGCGGCGTCGCGACGTGTCGAGACCAGCTCCAGACTTCATGGGTGCGGCGAAAGGTAAAAGCGGCACGACACGCTCGCCCACGCGTACGTGTATATCAAAGGCACCGAGGCGTAGTTCCTAGATCGGCAAACTCTCCGAGCGCGACACAACCGCCAACACACCAGCTCGAACACAAGTGGGCAGACCGACCCGATCGAGGAGGACGGTTAGTTCCCTTGACAACGGTTTGCACACGGAACGTATCTCTGCACACGGCCTGGATCTCCCGTGCGCTTCATCACTTTGCAGACTAACTGGTTTGCACACGGCACGCCTCCCTCTGCGCTTGCTCTTCGACCGTCTATCCGTTCATCGCGCGGGCCTATTGAGCACTGTTACTCCTCTTTCGGGTAATTTTACCTTCGAGTGTAGGGAAGGGTGTTTCAGCTCCACTAACCTGAAACATGTGACGGGCGAAGCATGCAGTGTGCGCCGGTGTTTCCCACAGCAAAATGACTGCTAATGGGCAATGAAAGACATTCCGCTTTTAGTTAACGTGCACGCTGCGAACCTTTATTGTTCAACTACACACAAGAGAAATCTCCCAGCGGCGCTACATTTCAGGTCAAATTCCAGTGCCTATATAACGGAGGAGTCGGTTTATTAAATGCGAGCATTTCTTAGCGAACCTCAGGCACCTTGCCGTTTCTTTCATCTATCTATCTATCTCTATCTATCTATCATCTATCTATCTATCTATCTATCTATCTATCTATCTATCTATCTATCTATCTATCTATCTAGCCGCCTACGTCTGGGCGCTCTCCTGGTCGTCTCCATAACTTCTAATATACCAAAATTGGAATTGCAGGGGATCAGAGTACGAAGAACACGATTCACTGGTCATTACATTATTACGCAAAATACCTGTGTCGTACGTCATGAAACCCTTTCTCTGAGTCACGTGTGGCACATACCCGTAAACCACAGTTAATGTTATGCGGGTATGTGCCACAGGTGATACAGAGTCACAACCAACACATCAACCGCGAACACACACATTGATACGCAAGGAAAGTGATAATACGACGTAGTTGACAATAATAATTGTTGGGGTTTTATGTCCAAAAACCATCGGATATTCTTCAACGTGTACCGACATCGAACAGAACACGGGCATATAGCATTTTGCCTCTATCGAATTGCGACCGCCGCGGCCGGGATCGAATCCGCGACCTTCGGGTCAACAGCCGAGCGCCTTAACCGCTACACCACCGCGGCGGACGCAAGAAAGTGAGGAAACTGAAGACAGAACCCCTGGAAGACGCTAAACTTCCACCCATCGTCCAGGTGGTCCGCAACATGGACCAGTGGATTACACAAAGACCGGCGTCAATGTTCCTACAATAATATCATGAGAACCAGGCCCTCTCATCATTACCATCATTACCGGTGACTTCAAGATTGATTTATCAAGACCCGACAAGGCTTGGTCCTTTACTGCGTGAAAGAGATTGGAATGTGGAAAGGGCATCAAAAGACATAGCTGCCACGTCCACGACAGGAGGCATTATAGATCAT